>NW_025726050.1:0-169785 GCF_021461395.2 Schistocerca americana
CTTGGAGACAAGTCGGCTGGTGGACGATGTACTGATTCTCGACGCAATTTGAGTGTTCCATCGTCATTACAAGGTGCCCGAAGCAGCAACAAACCCTTGGAGACAAGTCGGCTGGAGGCCGATGTATTGAATCTCGACGCAATTTGAGTGTTCCATCATCATTACAAGGTGCCCGAGGCAGCAACAGACCCTTGGAGACAAGTCGGCTGGAGGCCGATGTATTGAATCTCGACGCAATTTGAGTGTTCCATCGTCATTACAAAGCCCTGAACGTTGCAATTAACTATCATTTTTGCGTCGGATTCGAAAATCTAGACTCACAGGAGAGGGATCATATTGTGCCCGAGACAGCAACATCCCCTTGGAGACAAGTCGGCTGGAGGCCGATGTATTGAATCTCGACGCAATTTGAGTGTTCCATCGTCATTAGGAGGCCCTGAACGATACAATTAACTATCAGTTTCGCGTCGGATTCAAAAATCTAGACTCACCAGAGACGGACCATGTGGCGCCCTTGGCAGCGATACCCCCTTGGAGACAAGTCGGCTGGAGGCCGATGTATTGAATCTCGACGCAATTTGAGAGTTCCATCGTCATTACGATGCCCTGAACGTTACAATTAACAATTATTTTTGCGTTGGATTCGAAAATCTAGACTCACAGGAGAACGACCATAAGGAGCCCAGGGCAGCAATAGACTCTTGGAGACAAATCGGCTGGAGGCCGATGTATTGAATCTCAACGCAATCTGAGAGTCCATTGTCATTACAAGGCCCTGAACGTTACAATTAACTATCATTTTAGAGTCGGATTCGAAAATCTACTCACTGGAGAAGTTCATACGGTGCTCGAGACAGCAATTTCAGCTTGGAGACAAGTCGGCTGGAGGACGATGTATTGAATCTCGACGCAATTTGAGTGTTCCATCTTCATTAGGAGGCCATAAACGTTACAATTAACTATCATTTTTGCGTCGGATTCGATAATCTAAACTCACAGGATACGACCATAAGGTGCCCGAGGCAGCAACAGAACCTTGGAGACAAGTCGGCTGGAGGCCGATGTATTGAATCTCGACGCAATTTGAGTGTTCCATCGTCATTACAAGGTGCCCGAAGCAGCAACAGACCCTTGGAGACAAGTCGGCTGGAGGCCGATGTATTGAATCTCGACGCAATTTGAGTGTTCAATCATCATTACAAGGTGCCCGAGGCAGCAAGAGACCCTTGGAGACAAGTCGGCTGGAGGCCGATGTATTGAATCTCGACGCAATTTGTGTGTTCCATCGTCATTACAAGCCCTGAACGTTACAATTAACTATCATTTTTGCGTCGGATTCGATAATCTAAACTCACAGGAGAACGACCATAAGGTACCCGAGGCAGCAATAGACCCTTGGAGACAAGTCGGCTGGAGGACGATGTATTGAATCTCGACGCAATTTGAGTGTTCCATCGTCATTAGGAGGCCCTGAACGTTACGATTAACTATCATTTTTGCGTCGGATTCGAAAATCTAGACTTACAAGAGAACGACCATAAGGTGCCCGAGGCAGCAAATGACCCTTGGAGACAAGTCGTCTGGAGGACGATGTACTGATTCTCGACGCAATTTGAGTGTTCCATCGTCATTACAAGGCCCTGAACGTTACAATTAACTATCATTTTTGCGTCGGATTCGAAAATCTAGACTCACAGGAGAGGGATCATATTGTGCCCGAGACAGCTACATCCCCTAGGAGACAAGTCGGCTGGAGGCCGATGTATTGAATCTCGACGCAATTTGAGTGTTCCATCGTCATTACAAGGCCCTGAACGTTACAATTAACTATCAGTTTCGCGTCGGATTCGAAAATCTAGACTCACAGGAGAACGACCATAAGGTGACCGAGGCAGCAATAGACCCTTGGAGACACGTCGGCTGGAGGCCGATGTATTGAATCTCTACGCAATTTGAGTGTTCCATTGTCATTAGGAGGCCCTGATCGTTACAATTAACTATCAGTTTCGCGTCGGATTCGAAAATCTAGACTCACAGGAGAACGACCATAAGGTGCCCGAGGCAGCAATAGACCCTTGGAGACAAGTCGGCTGGAGGCCGATGTATTGAATCTCGACGCAATTTGAGTGTTCCATCGTCATTAGGAGGCCCTAAACGTTACAATTAACTATCATTTTTGCGTCGGATTCGATAATCTAAACTCACAGGAGAACGACCATAAGGTGCCCGAGGCAGCAATAGACCCTTGGAGACAAGTCGGCTGGAGGCCGATGTATTGAATCTCGACGCAATTTGAGCGTTCCATCGTCATTTGGAGGCCCTAGAGCTTACAAGTAACTATCAGTTTCGCGTCGGATTCGGAAATCTACTCACAGGAGAAGTTCATACGGTGCTCGAGACAGCAATATACCCCTTGGAGACAAATCGACTGGAGGCCGATGTATTGAATATCGACGCAATTTGAGTGTTGCATCATCTTTAAGAGGCCCTGAGCATTACATTTAACTATTAGTTTTGCGTCGGATTCTAAAATCTAGACTCACAGGAGAACGACCATACGGTGCCCGAGGCAGCATTAGAACCTTGGAGACAAGTCGGCTGGAGGACGATGTATTGAATCTCGACGCAATTTGAGTGTCCCATCGTCATTAAGAGGCCCTAAACGTTACAATTAACTATCATTTTTGCGTCGGATTCGAAAATCTAGACTCACAGGAGAACGACCATAAGGTGCCCGAGCCAGCATTTGACCCTTGGAGACAAGTCGGCTGGAGGCCGATGTATTGAATCTCGACGCAATTTGAGTGTTCCATCGACATTAGGAGGCCCTGAACGTTACAATTAACTATCATTTTTGCGTCGGATTCGAAAATCTAGACTCACCGGAGACGGACCATGTGGTGCCCGAGGCAGCGATATTACCTTGGAGACAAGTCGGCTGGAGGCCGATGTATTGAATCTCGACCCAATTTGAGAGTTCCATCGTCATTACGAGGCGCTGAACGTTACAATTAACAATCAGTTTTGCGTCGGATTCGAAAATCTAGACTCACAGGAGAACGACCATAAGGTGCCCAGGGCAGCAATAGACTCTTGGAGACATGTCGGCTGGAGGCCGATGTATTGAATCTCAACGCAATCTGAGAGTTCCATTGTCATTACAAGGCCGTGAACGTTACAATTAACTATCATTTTAGCGTCGGATTCGAAAATCTACTCACAGGAGAAGTTCATACGGTGCTCGAGACAGCAATATCCCCTTGGAGACAAGTCGGCTGGAGGACGATGTATTGAATCTCGACGCAATTTGAGTGTCCCATCGTCATTAGGAGGCCCTAAGCGTTACAATTAACTATCATTTTTGCGTCGGATTCGATAATCTAAACTCACAGGAGAACGACCATAAGGTGCCCGAGGCAGCAATAGACCCTTGGAGACAAGTCGGCTGGAGGACGATGTATTGAATCTCGACGCAATTTGAGTGTCCCATCGTCATTAGGAGGCCCTAAGCGTTACAATTAACTATCATTTTTGCGTCGGATTCGATAATCTAAACTCACAGGAGAACGACCATAAGGTGCCCGAGGCAGCAATTGACCCTTGGAGACAAGTCGGCTGGAGGACGATGTACTGATTCTCGACGCAATTTGAGTGTTCCATCGTCATTAGGAGGCCCTAAACGTTACAATTCACTATCATTTTTGCGTCGGATTCGAAAATCCAGACTCACAGGAGAACGACCATAAGGTGCCCGAGGCAGCAACAGACCCTTGGAGACAAGTCGGCTGGAGGCCGATGTATTGAATCTCGACGCAATTTGAGTGTTCCATCGTCATTACAAGGTGCTCGAAGCAGCAACAGACCCTTGGAGACAAGTCGGCTGGAGGCGGATGTGTTGAATCTCCACGCAATTTGAGTGTTCCATCATCATTACAAGGTGCCCGAGGCAGCAACAGACCCTTGGAGACAAGTCGGCTGGAGGCCGATGTATTGAATCTCGACGCAATTTGAGTGTTCCATCGTCATTACAAAGCCCTGAACGTTACAAATAACTATCATTTTTGCGTCGGATTCGAAAATCTAGACTCACAGGAGAGGGATCATATTGTGCCCGAGACAGCAACATCCCCTTGGAGGCAAGTCGGCTGGAGGCCGATGTATTGAATCTCGACGCAATTTGAGTTTTCCATCGGCATTAGGAGGCCCTGAACGTTACAATTAACTATCATTTTTGCGTCGGATTCGAAAATCTAGACTCCCCGGAGACGGACCATGTGGTGCCCGAGGCAGCGATATCCCCTTGGAGACAAGTCGGCTGGAGGCCGCTGTATTGAATCTCGACGCAATTTGAGAGTTCCATCGTCATTACGAGGCGCTGAACGTTACAATTAACAATCATTTTTGCGTCGGATTCGAAAATCTAGACTCACAGGAGAACGACCATAAGGTGCCCAGGGGAGCAATAGACTTTTGGAGACAAGTCGGCTGGAGGCCGATGTATTGAATCTCGACGCAATCTGAGAGTTCCATTGTCATTACAAGGCCATGAACGTTACAATTAACTATTATTTTAGCGTCGGATTCGAAAATCTACTCACAGGAGAAGTTCATACGGTGCTCGAGACAGCAATTTCCCCTTGGAGACAATTCGCCTGGAGGACGATGTATTGAATCTCGACGCAATTTGAGTGTCCCATCGTCATTAGGAGGCCCTAAGCGTTACAATTAACTACCATTTTTGCGTCTGATTCGAAAATCTAGACTTACGAGAGAACGACCATAAGGTGCCCGAGGCAGCAATTGACCCATGGAGACAAGTCGGCTGGAGGACGATGTACTGATTCTCGACGCAATTTGAGTGTTCCATCGTCATTACAAGGTGCCCGAAGCAGCAACAGACCCTTGGAGACAAGTCGGCTGGAGGCCGATGTATTGAATCTCGACGCAATTTGAGTGTTCCATCGTCATTACAAAGCCCTGAACGTTACAATTAACTATCATTTTTGCGTCGGATTCGAAAATCTAGACGCACAGGAGAGGGATCATATTGTGCCCGAGACAGCAACATCCCCTTGGAGACAAGTCGGCTGGAGGCCGATGTATTGAATCTCGACGCAATTTGAGTGTTCCATAGTCATTACGAGGCCCTGAACATTACAATTAACAATCATTTTTGGGTCGGATTCGAAAATCTAGACTCACAGGAGAACGACCATAAGGTGCCCAGGAAAGCAATAGACTTTTGGAGGCAAGTTGGCTGGAGGCCGATGTATTGAATCTCAACGCAATCTGAGAGTTCCATTGTCATTACAAAGCCCTGAACGTTACAATTAACTATTATTTTAGGGTCGGATTCGAAAATCTACTCACAGGAGAAGTTCAGACGGTGCTCGAGACAGCAATTTCCCCTTGGAGACAAATCGGCTGGAGGACGATGTATTGAATCTCGACGCAATTTGAGTGTCCCATCGTCATTAGGAGGCCCTAAGCGTTACAATTAACTATCATTTTTGCGTCGGATTCGAAAATCTAGACTTACAAGAGAACGACCATAAGGTGCCCGAGGCAGCAATTGACCCTTGGAGACAAGTCGGCTGGTGGACGATGTACTGATTCTCGACGCAATTTGAGTGTTCCATCGTCATTACAAGGTGCCCGAAGCAGCAACAAACCCTTGGAGACAAGTCGGCTGGAGGCCGATGTATTGAATCTCGACGCAATTTGAGTGTTCCATCATCATTACAAGGTGCCCGAGGCAGCAACAGACCCTTGGAGACAAGTCGGCTGGAGGCCGATGTATTGAATCTCGACGCAATTTGAGTGTTCCATCGTCATTACAAAGCCCTGAACGTTGCAATTAACTATCATTTTTGCGTCGGATTCGAAAATCTAGACTCACAGGTGAGGGATCATATTGTGCCCGAGACAGCAACATCCCCTTGGAGACAAGTCGGCTGGAGGCCGATGTATTGAATCTCGACGCAATTTGAGTGTTCCATCGTCATTAGGAGGCCCTGAACGTTACAATTAACTATCAGTTTCGCGTCGGATTCAAGAATCTTGACTCACCAGAGACGGACCATGTGGTGCCCGTGGCAGCGATACCCCCTTGGAGACAAGTCGGCTGGAGGCCGATGTATTGAATCTCGACGCAATTTGAGAGTTCCATCGTCATTACGATGCCCTGAACGTTACAATTAACAATCATTTTTGCGTTGGATTCGAAAATCTAGACTCACAGGAGAACGACCATAAGGAGCCCAGGGCAGCAATAGACTCTTGGAGACAAATCGGCTGGAGGCCGATGTATTGAATCTCAACGCAATCTGAGAGTTCCATTGTCATTACAAGGCCCTGAACGTTACAATTAACTATCATTTTAGCGTCGGATTCGAAAATCTACTCACTGGAGAAGTTCATACGGTGCTCGAGACAGCAATTTCCCCTTGGAGACAAGTTGGCTGGAGGACGATGTATTGAATCTCGACGCAATTTGACTGTTCCATCTTCATTAGGAGGCCATAAACGTTACAATTAACTATCATTTTTGCGTCGGATTCGATAATCTAAACTCACAGGATACGACCATAAGGTGCCCGAGGCAGCAACAGAACCTTGGAGACAAGTCGGCTGGAGGCCGATGTATTGAATCTCGACGCAATTTGAGTGTTCCATCGTCATTACAAGGTGCCCGAAGCAGCAACAGACCCTTGGAGACAAGTCGGCTGGAGGCCGATGTATTGAATCTCGACGCAATTTGAGTGTTCAATCATCATTACAAGGTGCCCGAGGCAGCAACAGACCCTTGGAGACAAGTCGGCTGGAGGCCGATGTATTGAATCTCGACGCAATTTGAGTGTTCCATCGTCATTACTAGCCCTGAACGTTACAATTAACTATCATTTTTGCGTCGGATTCGATAATCTAAACTCACAGGAGAACGACCATAAGGTACCCGAGGCAGCAATAGACCCTTGGAGACAAGTCGGCTGGAGGACGATGTATTGAATCTCGACGCAATTTGAGAGTTCCATCGTCATTAGGAGGCCCTGAACGTTACGATTAACTATCATTTTTGCGTCGGATTCGAAAATCTAGACTTACAAGAGAACGACCATAAGGTGCCCGAGGCAGCATTAGACCCTTGGAGACAAGTCGGCTGGAGGACGATGTATTGAATGTCGACGCAATTTGAGTGTCCCATCGTCATTAAGAGGCCCTAAACGTTACAATTAACTATCATTTTTGCGTCGGATTCGATAATCTAAACTCGCAGGAGAACGACCATAAGGTGCCCGAGGCAGCAACAGACCCTTGGAGACAAGTCGATGGAGGCCGATGTATTGAATCTCGACGTATTTTGAGTGTTCCATCGTCATTAGGAGGCCCCAAACGTTACAATTCACTATCATTTTGCGTCGGATTCAAAAATCTAGACTCACAGGAGAAGGACCTTGTGGAGCCCGAGGCAGCAATAGACCCTTGGAGACAAGTCGGCTGGAGGCCGATGTATTGAATCTCGACGCAATTTGAGTGTTCCATCGTCATTACAAGGCCCTGAACGTTACAATTAACTATCATTTTTGCGTCGGATTCGAAAATCTAGACTCACAGGAGAACGACCATAAGGTGCCCGAGCCAGCAATAGACCCTTGGAGACAAGTCGGCTGGAGGACAATGTACTGATTCTCGACGCAATTTGAGTGTTTCCATCGTCATTACAAGGTGCCCGAAGCAGCAACAGACCCTTGGAGACAAGTCGGCTGGAGGCCGATGTATTGAATCTCGACGCAATTTGAGTGTTCCATCATCATTACAAGGTGCCCGAGGCAGCAACAGACCCTTGGAGACAAGTCGGCTGGAGGCCGATGTATTGAGTCTCGACGCAATTTGAGTGTTCCATCGTCATTACAAGGCCCTGAACGTTACAATTAACTATCATTTTTGCGTCGGATTCGAAAATCTAGACTCACAGGAGAACGACCATAAGGTGCCCGAGCCAGCAATAGACCCTTGGAGACAAGTCGGCTGGAGGCCGATGTATTGAATCTCGACGCAATTTGAGTTTTCCATCGGCATTAGGAGGCCCTGAACGTTACAATTAACTATCATTTTTGCGTCGGATTCGAAAATCTAGACTCCCCGGAGACGGACCATGTGGTGCCCGAGGCAGCGATATCCCCTTGGAGACAAGTCGGCTGGAGGCCGCTGTATTGAATCTCGACGCAATTTGAGAGTTCCATCGTCATTACGAGGCGCTGAACGTTACAATTAACAATCATTTTTGCGTCGGATTCGAAAATCTAGACTCACAGGAGAACGACCATAAGGTGCCCAGGGGAGCAATAGACTTTTGGAGACAAGTCGGCTGGAGGCCGATGTATTGAATCTCGACGCAATCTGAGAGTTCCATTGTCATTACAAGGCCATGAACGTTACAATTAACTATTATTTTAGCGTCGGATTCGAAAATCTACTCACAGGAGAAGTTCATACGGTGCTCGAGACAGCAATTTCCCCTTGGAGACAAGTCGCCTGGAGGACGATGTATTGAATCTCGACGCAATTTGAGTGTCCCATCGTCATTAGGAGGCCCTAAGCGTTACAATTAACTATCATTTTTGCGTCGGATTCGAAAATCTAGACTTACAAGAGAACGACCATAAGGTGCCCGAGGCAGCAATTGACCCATGGAGACAAGTCGGCTAGAGGACGATGTACTGATTCTCGACGCAATTTGAGTGTTCCATCGTCATTACAAGGTGCCCGAAGCAGCAACAGACCCTTGGAGACAAGTCGGCTGGAGGCCGATGTATTGAATCTCGACGCAATTTGAGTGTTCCATCGTCATTACAAAGCCCTGAACGTTACAATTAACTATCATTTTTGCGTCGGATTCGAAAATCTAGACGCACAGGAGAGGGATCATATTGTGCCCGAGACAGCAACATCCCCTTGGAGACAAGTCGGCTGGAGGCCGATGTATTGAATCTCGACGCAATTTGAGTGTTCCATCGTCATTACGAGGCGCTGAACATTACAATTAACAATCATTTTTGGGTCGGATTCGAAAATCTAGACTCACAGGAGAACGACCAAAAGGTGCCCAGGAGAGCAATAGACTTTTCGAGACAAGTCGGCTGGAGGCCGATGTATTGAATCTCAACGCAATCTGAGAGTTCCATTGTCATTACTAAGCCCTGAACGTTACAATTAACTATAATTTTAGGGTCGGATTCGAAAATCTACTCACAGGAGAAGTTCAGACGGTGCTCGAGACAGCAATTTCCCCTTGGAGACAAGTCGGCTGGAGGACGATGTATTGAATCTCGACGCAATTTGAGTGTCCCATCGTCATTAGGAGGCCCTAAGCGTTACAATTAACTATCATTTTTGCGTCGGATTCGAAAATCTAGACTTACAAGAGATCGACCATAAGGTGCCCGAGGCAGCAATTGACCCTTGGAGACAAGTCGGTTGGTGGACGATGTACTGATTCTCGACGCAATTTGAGTGTTCCATCGTCATTACAAGGTGCCCGAAGCAGCGACAAACCATTGGAGACAAGTCGGCTGGAGGCCGATGTATTGAATCTCGACGCAATTTGAGTGTTCCATCATCATTACAAGGTGCCCGAGGCAGCAACAGACCCTTGGAGACAAGTCGGCTGGAGGCCGATGTATTGAATCTCGACGCAATTTGAGTGTTCCATCGTCATTACAAAGCCCTGAACGTTGCAATTAACTATCATTTTTGCGTCGGATTCGAAAATCTAGACTCACAGGAGAGGGATCAGATTGTGCCCGAGACAGCAACATCCCCTTGGAGACAAGTCGGCTGGAGGCCGATGTATTGAATCTCGACGCAATTTGAGTGTTCCATCGTCATTAGGAGGCCCTGAACGTTACAATTAACTATCAGTTTCGCGTCGGATTCAAAAATCTAGACTCACCAGAGACGGACCATGTGGTGCCCGTGGCAGCGATACCCCCTTGGAGACAAGTCGGCTGGAGGCCGATGTATTGAATCTCGACGCAATTTGAGAGTTCCATCGTCATTACGATGCCCTGAACGTTACAATTAACAATCATTTTTGCGTTGGATTCGAAAATCTAGACTCACAGGAGAACGACCATAAGGAGCCCAGGGCAGCAATAGACTCTTGGAGACATATCGGCTGGAGCCCGATGTATTAAATCTCAACGCAATCTGAGAGTTCCATTGTCATTACAAGGCCCTGAACGTTACAATTAACTATCATTTTAGCGTCGGATTCGAAAATCTACTCACTGGAGAAGTTCATACGGTGCTCGAGACAGCAATTTCCCCTTGGAGACAAGTCGGCTGGAGGACGATGTATTGAATCGCGACGCAATTTGAGTGTTCCTTCTTCATTAGGAGGCCATAAACGTTACAATTAACTATCATTTTTGCGTCGGATTCGATAATCTAAACTCACAGGATACGACCATAAGGTGCCCGAGGCAGCAACAGAACCTTGGAGACAAGTCGGCTGGAGGCCGATGTATTGAATCTCGACGCAATTTGAGTGTTCCATCGTCATTACAAGGTGCCCGAAGCAGCAACAGACCCTTGGAGACAAGTCGGCTGGAGGCCGATGTATTGAATCTCGACGCAATTTGAGTGTTCAATCATCATTACAAGGTGCCCGAGGCAGCAACAGACCCTTGGAGACAAGTCGGCTGGAGGCCGATGTGTTGAATCTCGACGCAATTTGAGTGTTCCATCGTCATTACAAGCCCTGAACGTTACAATTAACTATCATTTTTGCGTCGGATTCGATAATCTAAACTCACAGGAGAACGACCATATGGTACCCGAGGCAGCAATAGACCCTTGGAGACAAGTCGGCTGGAGGACGATGTATTGAATCTCGACGCAATTTGAGAGTTCCATCGTCATTAGGAGGCCCTGAACGTTACGATTAACTATCATTTTTGCGTCGGATTCGAAAATCTAGACTTACAAGAGAACGACCATAAGGTGCCCGAGGCAGCATTAGACCCTTGGAGACAAGTCGGCTGGAGGACGATGTATTGAATGTCGACGCAATTTGAGTGTCCCATCGTCATTAAGAGGCCCTAAACGATACAATTAACTATCATTTTTGCGTCGGATTCGATAATCTAAACTCACAGGAGAACGACCATAAGGTGCCCGAGGCAGCAACAGACCCTTGGAGACAAGTCGATGGAGGCCGATGTATTGAATCTCGACGTATTTTGAGTGTTCCATCGTCATTAGGAGGCCCCAAACGTTACAATTCACTATCATTTTTGCGTCGGATTCAAAAATCTAGACTCACAGGAGAAGGACCATGTGGTGCCCGAGGCAGCAATAGACCCTTGGAGACAAGTCGGCTGGAGGCCGATGTATTGAATCTCGACGCAATTTGAGTGTTCCATCGTCATTACAAGGCCCTGAACGTTACAATTAACTATCATTTTTGCGTCGGATTCGAAAATCTAGACTCACAGGAGAACGACCATAAGGTGCCCGAGCCCGAAATTTACCCTTGGAGACAAGTCGGCTGGAGGCCGATGTATTGAATCTCGACGCAATTTGAGTGTTCCATCGGCATTAGGAGGCCCTGAACGTTGCAATTAACTATCATTTTTGCGTCGGATTGGAAAATCTAGACTCACAGGAGAACGACCATAAGATGCCCAGGGCAGCAATAGACTCTTGGAGACAAGTCGGCTGGAGGACGATGTATTGAATCTCAACGCAATCTGAGAGTTCCATTGTCATTACAAACTCCTGAACGTTACAATTAACTATTATTTTAGGGTCGGATTCGAAAATCTACTCACAGGAGAAGTTCAGACGGTGCTCGAGACAGCAATTTCCCCTTGGAGGCAAGTCGGCTGGAGGACGATGTATTGAATCTCGACGCAATTTGAGTGTCCCATCGTCATTAGGAGGCCCTAAGCGTTACAATTAACTATCATTTTTGCGTCGGATTCGAAAATCTAGACTTACAAGAGAACGACCATAAGGTGCCCGAGGCAGGAATTGACCCTTGGAGACAAGTCGGCTGGTGGACGATGTACTGATTCTCGACGCAATTTGAGTGTTCCATCGTCATTACAAGGTGCCCGAAGCAGCGACAAACCATTGGAGACAAGTCGGCTGGAGGCCGATGTATTGAATCTCGACGCAATTTGAGTGTTCCATCGTCATTAGGAGGCCCTGAACGTTACAATTAACTATCAGTTTCGCGTCGGATTCAAAAATCTAGACTCACCAGAGACGGACCATGTGGTGCCCGTGGCAGCGATACCCCCTTGGAGACAAGTCGGCTGGAGGCCGATGTATTGAATCTCGACGCAATTTGAGAGTTCCATCGTCATTACGATGCCCTGAACGTTACAATTAACAATCATTTTTGCGTTGGATTCGAAAATCTAGACTCACAGGAGTACGACCATAAGGAGCCCAGGGCAGCAATAGACTCTTGGAGACATATCGGCTGGAGCCCGATGTATTGAATCTCAACGCAATCTGAGAGTTCCATTGTCATTACAAGGCCCTGAACGTTACAATTAACTATCATTTTAGCGTCGGATTCGAAAATCTACTCACTGGAGAAGTTCATACGGTGCTCGAGACAGCAATTTCCCCTTGGAGACAAGTCGGCTGGAGGACGATGTATTGAATCGCGACGCAATTTGAGTGTTCCTTCTTCGTTAGGAGGCCATAAACGTTACAATTAACTATCATTTTTGCGTCGGATTCGATAATCTAAACTCACAGGATACGACCATAAGGTGCCCGAGGCAGCAACAGAACCTTGGAGACAAGTCGGCTGGAGGCCGATGTATTGAATCTCGACGCAATTTGAGTGTTCCATCGTCATTACAAGGTGCCCGAAGCAGCAACAGACCCTTGGAGACAAGTCGGCTGGAGGCCGATGTATTGAATCTCGACGCAATTTGAGTGTTCAATCATCATTACAAGGTGCCCGAGGCAGCAACAGACCCTTGGAGACAAGTCGGCTGGAGGCCGATGTGTTGAATCTCGACGCAATTTGAGTGTTCCATCGTCATTACAAGCCCTGATCGTTACAATTAACTATCATTTTTGCGTCGGATTCGAAAATCTAGACTTACAAGAGAACGACCATAAGGTGCCCGAGGCAGCATTAGACCCTTGGAGACAAGTCGGCTGGAGGACGATGTATTGAATGTCGACCCAATTTGAGTGTCCCATCGTCATTAAGAGGCCCTAAACGTTACAATTAACTATCATTTTTGCGTCGGATTCGATAATCTAAACTCACAGGAGAACGACCATAAGGTGCCCGAGGCAGCAACAGACCCTTGGAGACAAGTCGATGGAGGCCGATGTATTGAATCTCGACGTATTTTGAGAGTTCCATCGTCATTAGGAGGCCCTGAACGTTACGATTAACTATCATTTTTGCGCCGGATTTGAAAATCTAGACTTACAAGAGAACGACCATAAGGTGCCCGAGGCAGCATTAGACCCTTGGAGACAAGTCGGCTGGAGGACGATGTATTGAATGTCGACGCAATTTGAGTGTCCCATCGTCATTAAGAGGCCCTAAACGTTACAATTAACTATCATTTTTGCGTCGGATTCGATAATCTAAACTCACAGGAGAACGACCATAAGGTGCCCGAGGCAGCAACAGACCCTTGGAGACAAGTCGATGGAGGCCGATGTATTGAATCTCGACGTATTTTGAGTGTTCCATCGTCATTAGGAGGCCCAAAACGTTACAATTCACTATCATTTTTGCGTCGGATTCAAAAATCTAGACTCACAGGAGAAGGACCATGTGGTGCCCGAGTCAGCAATAGACCCTTGGAGACAAGTCGGCTGGAGTCCGATGTATTGAATCTCGACGCAATTTGAGTGTTCCATCGACATTACAAGGCCCTGAACGTTACAATTAACTATCATTTTTGCGTCGGATTCGAAAATCTAGACTCACAGGAGAACGACCATAAGGTGCCCGAGCCCGCAATAGACCCTTGGAGACAAGTCGGCCGGAGGCCGATGTATTGAATCTCGACGCAATTTGAGTGTTCCATCGGCATTAGGAGGCCCTGAACGTTACAATTAACTATCATTTTTGCGTCGGATTGGAAAATCTAGTTTCACAGGAGAACGACCATAAGGTGCCCAGGGCAGCAATAGACTCTTGGAGGCATGTCGGCTGGAGGCCGATGTATTGAATCTCAACGCAATCTGAGAGTTCCATCGTCATTACAAGGCCGCGAACGTTACAATTAACTATCATTTTAGCGTCGGATTCGAAAATCTACTCACAGGAGAAGTTCATACGGTGCTCGAGACAGCAATTTCCCCTTGGAGACAAGTCGGCTGGAGGACGATGTATTGAATCTCGACGCAATTTGAGTGTCCCATCGTCATTAGGAGGCCCTAAGCGTTACAATTAACTATCAATTTTGCGTCGGATTTGAAAATCTAGACTTACAAGAGAACGACCATAAGGTGCCCGAGGCAGCAATTGACCCTTGGAGACAAGTCGGCTGGTGGACGATGTACTGATTCTCGACGCAATTTGAGTGTTCCATCGTCATTACAAGGTGCCCGAAGCAGCAACAAACCATTGGAGACAAGTCGGCTCGAGGCCGATGTATTGAATCTCGACGCAATTTGAGTGTTCCATCATCATTACAAGGTGCCCGAGGCAGCAACAGACCCTTGGAGACAAGTCGGCTGGAGGCCGATGTATTGAATCTCGACGCAATTTGAGTGTTCCATCGTCATTACAAAGCCCTGAACGTTGCAATTAACTATCATTTTTGCGTCGGATTCGAAAATCTAGACTCACAGGAGAGGGATCATATTGTGCCCGAGACAGCAACATCCCCTTGGAGACAAGTCGGCTGGAGGCCGATGTATTGAATCTCGACGCAATTTGAGTGTTCCATCTGCATTAGGAGGCCCTGAACGTTACAATTAACTATCAGTTTCGCGTCGGATTCAAAAATCTTGACTCACCAGAGACGGACCATGTGGTGCCCGTGGCAGCGATACCCCCTTGGAGACAAGTCGGCTGGAGGCCGATGTATTGAATCTCGACGCAATTTGAGAGTTCCATCGTCATTACGATGCCCTGAACGTTACAATTAACAATCATTTTTGCGTTGGATTCGATAATCTAGACTCACAGGAGAACGACCATAAGGAGCCCAGGGCAGCAATAGACTCTTGGAGACAAATCGGCTGGAGGCCGATGTATTGAATCTCAACGCAATCTGAGAGTTCCATTGTCATTACAAGGCCCTGAACGTTACAATTAACTATCATTTTAGCGTCGGATTCGAAAATCTACTCACTGGAGAAGTTCATACGGTGCTCGAGACAGCAATTTCCCCTTGGAGACAAGTCGGCTGGAGGACGATGTATTGAATCGCGACGCAATTTGAGTGTTCCTTCTTCATTAGGAGGCCATAAACGTTACAATTAACTATCATTTTTGCGTCGGATTCGATAATCTAAACTCACAGGATACGACCATAAGGTGCCCGAGGCAGCAACAGAACCTTGGAGACAAGTCGGCTGGAGGCCGATGTATTGAATCTCGACGCAATTTGAGTGTTCCATCGTCATTACATGGTGCCCGAAGCAGCAACAGACCCTTGGAGACAAGTCGGCTGGAGGCCGATGTATTGAATCTCGACGCAATTTGAGTGTTCAATCATCATTACAAGGTGCCTGAGGCAGCAACAGACCCTTGGAGACAAGTCGATGGAGGCCGATGTATTGAATCTCGACGTATTTTGAGAGTTCCATCGTCATTAGGAGGCCCTGAACGTTACGATTAACTATCATTTTTGCGTCGGATTCGAAAATCTAGACTTACAAGAGAACGACCATAAGGTGCCCGAGGCAGCATTAGACCCTTGGAGACAAGTCGGCTGGAGGACGATGTATTGAATGTCGACGCAATTTGAGTGTCCCATCGTCATTAAGAGGCCCTAAACGTTACAATTAACTATCATTTTTGCGTCGGATTCGATAATCTAAACTCACAGGAGAACGACCATAAGGTGCCCGAGGCAGCAACAGACCCTTGGAGACAAGTCGATGGAGGCCGATGAATTGAATCTCGACGTATTTTGAGTGTTCCATCGTCATTAGGAGGCCCCAAACGTTACAATTCACTATCATTTTTGCGTCGGATTCAAAAATCTAGACTCACAGGAGAAGGACCATGTGGTGCCCGAGGCAGCAATAGACCCTTGGAGACAAGTCGGCTGGAGGCCGATGTATTGAATCTCGACGCAATTTGAGTGTTCCATCGTCATTACAAGGCCCGGAACGTTACAATTAACTATCATTTTTGCGTCGGATTCGAAAATCTAGACTCACAGGAGAACGACCATAAGGTGCCCGAGCCCGCAATAGACCCTTGGAGACAAGTCGGCTGGAGGCCGATGTATTGAATCTCGACGCAATTTGAGTGTTCCATCGGCATTAGGAGGCCCTGAACGTTACAATTAACTATCATTTTTGCGTCGGATTGGAAAATCTATACTCACAGGAGAACGACCATAAGGTGCCCAGGGCAGCAATAGACTCTTGGAGACATGTCGGCTGGAGGCCGATGTATTGAATCTCAACGCAATCTGAGAGTTCCATCGTCATTACAAGGCCGTGAACGTTACAATTAACTATCATTTTAGCGTCGGATTCGAAAATCTACTCACAGGAGAAGTTCATACGGTGCTCGAGACAGCAATTTCCCCTTGGAGACAAGTCGGCTGGAGGACGATGTATTGAATATCGACGCAATTTGAGTGTCCCATCGTCATTAGGAGACCCTAAGCGTTACAATTAACTATCATTTTTGCGTCGGATTCGAAAATCTAGACTTACAAGAGAACGACCATAAGGTGCCCGAGGCAGCAATTGACCCTTGGAGACAAGTCGGCTGGTGGACGATGTACTGATTCTCGACGCAATTTGAGTGTTCCATCGTCATTACAAGGTGCCCGAAGCAGCAACAAACCATTGGAGACAAGTCGGCTAGAGGCCGATGTATTGAATCTCGACGCAATTTGAGTGTTCCATCATCATTACAAGGTGCCCGAGGCAGCAACAGACCCTTGGAGACAAGTCGGCTGGAGGCCGATGTATTAAATCTCGACGCAATTTGAGTGTTCCATCGTCATTACAAAGCCCTGAACGTTGCAATTAACTATCATTTTTGCGTCGGATGCGAAAATCTAGACTCACAGGAGAGGGATCATATTGTGCCCGAGACAGCAACATCCCCTTGGAGACAAGTCGGCTGGAGGTCGATGTATTGAATCTCGACGCAATTTGAGTGTTCCATCGTCATTAGGAGGCCCTGAACGTTACAATTAACTATCAGTTTCGCGTCGGATTCAAAAATCTAGACTCACCAGAGACGGACCATGTGGTGCCCGTGGCAGCGATACCCCCTTGGAGACAAGTCGGCTGGAGGCCGATGTATTGAATCTCGACGCAATTTGAGAGTTCCATCGTCGTTACGATGCCCTGAACGTTACAATTAACAATCATTTTTGCGTTGGATTCGAAAATCTAGACTCACAGGAGAACGACCATAAGGAGCCCAGGGCAGCAATAGACTCTTGGAGACAAATCGGCTGGAGGCCGATGTATTGAATCTCAACGCAATCTGAAAGTTCCATTGTCATTACAAGGCCCTGAACGTTACAATTAACTATCATTTTAGCGTCGGATTCGAAAATCTACTCACTGGAGAAGTTCATACGGTGCTCGAGACAGCAATTTTCCCTTGGAGACAAGTCGGCTGGAGGACGATGTATTGAATCTCGACGCAATTTGAGTGTTCCATCTTCATTAGGAGGCCATAAACGTTACAATTAACTATCATTTTTGCGTCGGATTCGATAATCTAAACTCACAGGATACGACCATAAGGTGCCCGAGGCAGCAACAGACCCTTGGAGACAAGTCGGCTGGAGGCCGATGTATTGAATCTCGACGCAATTTGAGTGTTCAATCATCATTATAAGGTGCCCGAGGCAGCAACAGACCCTTGGAGACAAGTCGGCTGGAGGCCGATGTGTTGAATCTCGACGCAATTTGAGTGTTCCATCGTCATTACAAGCCCTGAACGTTACAATTAACTATCATTTTTGCGTCGGATGCGAAAATCTAGACTCACAGGAGAGGGATCATATTGTGCCCGAGACAGCAACATCCCCTTGGAGACAAGTCGGCTGGAGGCCGATGTATTGAATCTCGACGCAATTTGAGTGTTCCATCGTCATTAGGAGGCCCTGAACGTTACAATTAACTATCAGTTTCGCGTCGGATTCAAAAATCTAGACTCACCAGAGACGGACCATGTGGTGCCCGTGGCAGCGATACCCCCTTGGAGACAAGTCGGCTGGAGGCCGATGTATTGAATCTCGACGCAATTTGAGAGTTCCATCGTCATTACGATGCCCTGAACGTTACAATTAACAATCATTTTTGCGTTGGATTCGAAAATCTAGACTCACAGGAGAACGACCATAAGGAGCCCAGGGCAGCAATAGACTCTTGGAGACAAATCGGCTGGAGGCCGATGTATTGAATCTCAACGCAATCTGAAAGTTCCATTGTCATTACAAGGCCCTGAACGTTACAATTAACTATCATTTTAGCGTCGGATTCGAAAATCTACTCACTGGAGAAATTCATACGGTGCTCGAGACAGCAATTTCCCCTTGGAGACAAGTCGGCTGGAGGACGATGTATTGAATCTCGACGCAATTTGAGTGTTCCATCTTCATTAGGAGGCCATAAACGTTACAATTAACTATCATTTTTGCGTCGGATTCGATAATCTAAACTCACAGGATACGACCATAAGGTGCCCGAGGCAGCAACAGACCCTTGGAGACAAGTCGGCTGGAGGCCGATGTATTGAATCTCGACGCAATTTGAGTGTTCAATCATCATTACAAGGTGCCCGAGGCAGCAACAGACCCTTGGAGACAAGTCGGCTGGAGGCCGATGTGTTGAATCTCGACGCAATTTGAGTGTTCCATCGTCATTACAAGCCCTGAACGTTACAATTAACTATCATTTTTGCGTCGGATTCGATAATCTAAACTCACAGGAGAACGACCATAAGGTAGCCGAGGCAGCAATAGACCCTTGGAGACAAGTCGGCTGGAGGACGATGTATTGAATCTCGACGCAATTTGAGAGTTCCATCGTCATTAGGAGGCCCTGAACGTTACGATTAACTATCATTTTTGCGTCGGATTCGAAAATCTAGACTTACAAGAGAACGACCATAGGGTGCCCGAGGCAGCATTAGACCCTTGGAGACAAGTCGGCTGGAGGACGATGTATTGAATGTCGACGCAATTTGAGTGTCCCATCGTCATTAAGAGGCCCTAAACGTTACAATTAACTATCATTTTTGCGTCGGATTCGATAATCTAAACTCACAGGAGAACGACCATAAGGTGCCCGAGGCAGCAACAGACAATTGGAGACAAGTCGATGGAGGCCGATGTATTGAATCTCGACGTATTTTGAGTGTTCCATCGTCATTAGGAGGCACCAAACGTTACAATTCACTATCATTTTTGCGTCGGATTCAAAAATCTAGACTCACAGGAGAAGGACCATGCGGTGCCCAAGGCAGCAATAGACCCTTGGAGACAAGTCGGCTGGAGGCCGATGTATTGAATCTCGACGCAATTTGAGTGTTCCATCGGCATTAGGAGGCCCTGAACGTTACAATTAACTATCATTTTTGCGACGGATTCGAAAATCTAGACTCACCGGAGACGGACCATGTGGTGCCCGAGGAAGCGATATCCCCTTGGAGACAAGTCGGCTGGAGGCCGATGTATTGAATCTCGACGCAATTTGAGAGTTCCATCGTCATTACGAGGCGCTGAACGTTACAATTAACAATCATTTTTGCGTCGGATTGGAAAATCTAGACTCACAGGAGAACGACCACAAGGTGCCCAGGGCAGCAATAGACTCTTGGAGACATGTCGGCTGGAGGCCGATGTATTGAATCTCAACGCAATCTGAGAGTTCCATCGTCATTACAAGGCCGTGAACGTTACAATTAACTATCATTTTAGCGTCGGATTCGAAAATCTACTCACAGGAGAAGTTCATACGGTGCTCGAGACAGCAATTTCCCCTTGGAGACAAGTCGGCTGGAGGACGATGTATTGAATCTCGACGCAATTTGAGTGTCCCATCGTCATTAGGAGGCCCTAAGCGTTACAATTAACTATCATTTTTGCGTCGGATTCGAAAATCTAGACTTACAAGAGAACGACCATAAGGTGCCCGAGGCAGCAATTGACCCTTGGAGACAAGTCGGCTGGTGGACGATGTACTGATTCTCGACGCAATTTGAGTGTTCCATCGTCATTACAAGGTGCCCGAAGCAGCAACAAACCATTGGAGACAAGTCGGCTGGAGGCCGATGTATTGAATCTCGACGCAATTTGAGTGTTCCATCATCATTACAAGGTGCCCGAGGCAGCAACAGATCCTTGGAGACAAGTCGGCTGGAGGCCGATGTATTGAATCTCGACGCAATATGAGTGTTCCATCGTCATTACAAAGCCCTGAACGTTGCAATTAACTATCATTTTTGCGTCGGATTCGAAAATCTAGACTCACAGGAGAGGGATCATATTGTGCCCGAGACAGCAACATCCCCTTGGAGACAAGTCGGCTGGAGGCCGATGTATTGAATCTCGACGCAATTTGAGTGTTCCATCGTCATTAGGAGGCCCTGAACGTTACAATTAACTATCAGTTTCGCGTCGGATTCAAAAATCTGGACTCACCAGAGACGGACCATGTGGTGCCCGTGGCAGCGATACCCCCTTGGAGACATGTCGGCTGGAGGCCGATGTATTGAATCTCGACGCAATTTGAGAGTTCCATCGTCATTACGATGCCCTGAACGTTACAATTAACAATCATTTTTGCGTTGGATTCGAAAATCTAGACTCACAGGAGAACGACCATAAGGAGCCCAGGGCAGCAATAGACTCTTGGAGACAAATCGGCTGGAGGCCGATGTATTGAATCTCAACGCAATCTGAGAGTTCCATTGTCATTACAAGGCCCTGAACGTTACAATTAACTATCATTTTAGCGTCGGATTCGAAAATCTACTCACTGGAGAAGTTCATACGGTGCTCGAGACAGCAATTTCCCCTTGGAGACAAGTCGGCTGGAGGACGATGTATTGAATCTCGACGCAATTTGAGTGTTCCATCTTCATTAGGAGGCCATAAACGTTACAATTAATTATCATTTTTGCGTCGGATTCGATAATCTAAATTCACAGGATACGACCATAAGGTGCCCGAGGCAGCAACAGAACCTTGGAGACAAGTCGGCTGGAGGCCGATGTATTGAATCTCGACGCAATTTGCGTGTTCCATCGTCATTACAAGGTGCCCGAAGCAGCAACAGACCCTTGGAGACAAGTCGGCTGGAGGCCGATGTATTGAATCTCGACGCAATTTGAGTGTTCCATCATCATTACAAGGTGCCCGAGGCAGCAACAGACCCTTGGAGACAAGTCGGCTGGAGGCCGATGTGTTGAATCTCGACGCAATTTGAGTGTTCCATCGTCATTACAAGCCCTGAACGTTACAATTAACTATCATTTTTGCGTCGGATTCGATAATCTAAACTCACAGGAGAACGACCATAAGGTACCCGAGGCAGCAATAGACCCTTGGAGACAAGTCGGCTGGAGGACGATGTATTGAATCTCGACGCAATTTGAGAGTTCCATCGTCATTAGGAGGCCCTGAACGTTACGATTAACTATCATTTTTGCGTCGGATTCGAAAATCTACACTTACAAGAGAACCACCATAAGGTGCCCGAGGCAGCATTAGACCCTTGGAGACAAGTCGGCTGGAGGACGATGTATTGAATGTCGACGCAATTTGAGTGTCCCATCGTCATTAAGAGGCCCTAAACGTTACAATTAACTATCATTTTTGCGTCGGATTCGATAATCTAAACTCATAGGAGAACGACCATAAGGTGCAAGAGGCAGCAACAAACCATTGGAGACAAGTCGGCTGGAGGCCGATGTATTGAATCTCGACGCAATTTGAGTGTTCCATCGTCATTACAAGGCCCTGAACGTTACAATTAACTATCATTTTTGCGTCGGATTCGAAAATCTAGACTCACAGGAGAACGACCATAAGGTGCCCGAGCCAGCAATAGACCCTTGGAGACAAGTCGGCTGGAGGCCGATGTATTGAATCTCGACGCAATTTGAGTGTTCCATCGGCATTAGGAGGCCCTGAACGTTACAATTAACTATCATTTTTGCGACGGATTCGAAAATCTAGACTCACCGGAGACGGACCATGTGGTGCCCGAGGAAGCGATATCCCCTTGGAGACAGGTCGGCTGGAGGCCGATGTATTGAATCTCGACGCAATTTGAGAGTTCCATCGTCATTACGAGGCGCTGAACGTTACAATTAACAATCATTTTTGCGTCGGATTGGGAAATCTAGACTCACAGGAGAACGACCATAAGGTGCCCAGGGCAGCAATAGACTCTTGGAGACATGTCGGCTGGAGGCCGATGTATTGAATCTCAACGCAATCTGAGAGTTCCATCGTCATTACAAGGCCGTGAACGTTACAATTAACTATCATTTTAGCGTCGGATTCGAAAATCTACTCACAGGAGAAGTTCGTACGGTGCTCGAGACAGCAATTTCCCCTTGGAGACAAGTCGGCTGGAGGACGATGTATTGAATCTCGACGCAATTTGAGTGTTCCATCGTCATTAGGAGGCCCTGAACGTTACAATTAACTATCAGTTTCGTGTCGGATTCGAAAATCTAGACTCACCAGAGACGGACCATGTGGTGCCCGAGGCAGCGATACCCCCTTGGAGACAAGTCGGCTGGAGGCCGATGTATTGAATCTCGACGCAATTTGAGAGTTCCATCGTCATTACGATGCCCTGAACGTTGCAATTAACAATCATTTTTGCGTTGGATTCGAAAATCTAGACTCACAGGAGAACGACAATAAGGAGCCCAGGGCAGCAATAGACTCTTGGAGACAAGTCGGCTGGAGGCCGATATATTGAATCTCAACGCAATCTGAGAGTTCCATTGTCATTACAAGGCCCTGAACGTTACATTTAACAATCATTTTAGCGTCGGATTCATAAATCTACTCACAGGAGAAGTTCATACGGTGCTCGAGACAGCAATTTCCCCTTGGAGACAAGTCGGCTGGAGGACGATGTACTGATTCAGGACGCAATTCGAGTGTTCCATCGTCATTACAAGGAGCCCGAAGCAGCAACAGACCCTTGGAGACAAGTCGGCTGGAGGCCGATGTATTGAATCTCGACGCAATTTGAGTGTTCCAGCGTCATTACAAGGTTCCCGAAGCAGAAACAGACCCTTGGAGACAAGTCGGCTGGAGGCCGATGTATTGAATCTCGACGCAAATTGAGTGTTCCATCGTCATTACAAAGCCCTGAACGTTACAATTAGCTATCATTTTTGCGTCGGATTCGATAATCTAAACTCACAAGAGAACGACCATAAGGTACCTGAGGCAGCAATAGACCCTTGGAGACAAGTCGGCTGGAGGACGATGTATTGAATCTCGACGCAATTTGAGAGTTCCATCGTCATTAGGAGGCCCTGAACGTTACGATTAACTATCATTTTTGCGTCGGATTCGAAAATCTAGACTTACAAGAGAACGACCATAAGGTGCCCGAGGCAGCATTAGACCCTTGGAGACAAGTCGGCTAGAGGACGATGTATTGAATCTCGACGCAATTTGAGTGTCCCATGGTCATTAAGAGGCCCTAAACGTTGCAATTAACTATAATTTTTGCGTCGGATTCGATAATCTAAACTCACAGGAGAACGACCATAAGGTGCCCGAGGCAGCAACAGACCCTTGGAGACAAGTCGGCTGGTGGCCGATGTATTGAACCTCGACGTATTTTAAGTGTTCCATCGTCATTAGGAGGCCCCAAACGTTACAATTCACTATCATTTTTGCGTCGGATTCAAAAATCTAGACTCACAGGAGAAGGACCATGTGGTGCCCGAGGCAGCAATAGACCCTTGGAGACAAGTCGGCTGGAGGCCGATGTATTGAATCTCGACGCAATTTGAGTGTTCCATCGTCATTACAAGGCCCTGAACGTTACAATTAACTATCATTTTTGCGTCGGATTCAAAAATCTAGACTCTCAGGAGAACGACCATAAGGTGCCTGAGCCAGCAATAGACCCTTGGAGACAAGTCGGCTGGAGGCCGATGTATTGAATCTCGACGCAATTTGAGTGTTCAATCGGCATTTGGAGGCCCTGAACGTTACAATTAACTATCATTTTTGCGACGGATTCGAAAATCTAGACTCACCGGAGACGGACCATGTGGTGATCGAGGCAGCGATATCCCCTTGGAGACAAGTCGGCTGGAGGCCGATGTATTATATCTCGACGCAATTTGAGAGTTTCATCGTCATTACGAGGCGCTGAACGTTACAATTAACAATCATTTTTGCGTCGGATTCGAAAATCTAGACTCACAGGAGAACGACCATAAGGTGCCCAGGGCAGCAATAGACTCTTGGAGACATGTCGGCTGGAGGCCGATGTATTGAATCTCAACGCAATCTGAGTGTTCCATTGTCATTACAAGGCCGTGAACGTTACAATTAACTATCATTTTAGCGTCGGATTCGAAAATCTACTCACAGGAGAAGCTCATACGGTGCTCGGGACAGCAATTACCCCTTGGAGACAAGTCGGCTGGAGGACGATGTATTGAATCTCGACGCAATTTGAGTGTCCTATCGTCATTAGGAGGCCCTAAGCGTTACAATTAACTATCATTTTTGCGTCGGATTCGATAATCTAAACTCACAGGAGAACGACCATAAGGTGCCCGAGGCAGCAACAGACACTTGGAGACAAGTCGGCAGGAGGCCGATGTACTTGAATCTCGACGCAATTTGAGTGTTCCATCGTCATTAGGAGGCCCTAAACGTTCCAATTAACTATCATTCTTGCGTCGGATTCGATAATCTAAACTCACAGGAGAACGACCATAAGGTGCCCGAGGCAGCAATAGACCCTTGGAGACAAGTCGGCTGGAGGCCGATGTATTGAATCTCGACGCAATTTGAGTGTTCCATCATCATTACAAGGTGCCCGAGGCAGCAACAGACCCTTGGAGACAAGTCGGCTGGAGGCCGATGTATTGAATCTCGACGCAATTTGAGTGTTCCATCGTCATTACAAAGCCCTGAACGTTACAATTAACTATCATTTTTGCGTCGGATTCGAAAATCTAGACTCACAGGAGAGGGATCATATTGTGCCCGAGACAGCAACATCCCCTAGGAGACAAGTCGGCTGGAAGCCGATGTATTGAATCTCGATGCATTTTGAGTGTTCCATCGTCATTACGAGGCGCTGAACGTTACAATTAACAATCATTTTTGCGTCGGATTCGAAAATCTAGACTCACAGGAGAACGACCATAAGGTGCCCAGGGGAGCAATGGACTTTTGGAGACAAGTCGGCTGGTGGCCGATGTATTGAATCTCAACGCAATCTGAGAGTTCCATTGTCATTACAAGGCCCTGAACGTTACAATTAACTATTATTTTAGGGTCGGATTCGAAAATCTACTCACAGGAGAAGTTCATACGGTGCTCGTGACAGCAATTTCCCCTTGGAGACAAGTCGGCTGGAGGACGATGTATTGAATCTCGACGCAATTTGAGTGTCCCATCGTCATTAGGAGGCCCTAAGCGTTACAATTAACTATCATTTTTGCGTCGGATTCGAAAATCTAGACTTACAAGAGAACGACCATAAGGTGCCCGACTCAGCAATTGACCCTTGGAGACAAGTCGGCTGGAGGACAATGTACTGATTCTCGACGCAATTTGAGTGTTCCATCGTCATTACAAGGTGCCCGAAGCAGCAACAGACCCTTGGAGACAAGTCGGCTGGAGGCCGATGTATTGAATCTCGACGCAATTTGAGTGTTCCATCATCATTACAAGGTGCCCGAGGCAGCAACAGACCCTTGGAGACAAGTCGGCTGGAGGCCGATGTATTGAGTCTCGACGCAATTTGAGTGTTCCATCATCATTACAAGGCCCTGAACGTTACAATTAACTATCATTTTTGCGTCGGATTCGAAAATCTAGACTCACAGGAGAACGACCATAAGGTGCCCGAGGCAGCAATAGACCCTTGGAGACAAGTCGGCTGGAGGCCGATGTATTGAATCTCGACGCAATTTGAGTTTTCCATCGGCATTAGGAGGCCCTGAACGTTACAATTAACTATCATTTTTGCGTCGGATTCGAAAATCTAGACTCACCGGAGACGGACCATGTGGTGCCCGAGGCAGCGATATCCCCTTGGAGACAAGTCGGCTGGAGGCCGCTGTATTGAATCTCGACGCAATTTGAGTGTTCCATCGTCATTACGAGGCGCTGAACATTACAATTAACAATCATTTTTGGGTCGGATTCGAAAATCTAGACTCACAGGAGAACGACCATAAGGTGCCCAGGAGAGCAATAGACTTTTGGAGACAAGTCGGCTGGAGGCCGTCGTATTGAATCTCAACGCAATCTGAGAGTTCCATTGTCATTACAAAGCCCTGAACGTTACAATTAACTATTATTTTAGGGTCGGATTCGAAAATCTACTCACAGGAGAAGTTCAGACGGTGCTCGAGACAGCAATTTCCCCTTGGAGACAAGTCGGCTGGAGGACGATGTATTGAATCTCGACGCAATTTGAGTGTCCCATCGTCATTAGGAGGCCCTAAGCGTTACAATTAACTATCATTTTTGCGTCGGATTCGAAAATCTAGACTTACAAGAGAACGACCATAAGGTGCCCGAGGCAGCAATTGACCCTTGGAGACAAGTCGGCTGGTGGACGATGCACTGATTCTCGACGCAATTTGAGTGTTCCATCGTCATTACAAGGTGCCGGAAGCAGCAACAAACCCTTGGAGACAAGTCGGCTGGAGGCCGATGTATTGAATCTCGACGCAATTTGAGTGTTCCATCATCATTACAAGGTGCCCGAGGCAGCAACAGACCCTTGGAGACAAGTCGGCTGGAGGCCGATGTATTGAATCTCGACGCAATTCGAGTGTTCCATCGTCATTACAAAGCCCTGAACGTTGCAATTAACTATCATTTTTGCGTCGGATTCGAAAATCTAGACTCACAGGAGAGGGATCATATTGTGCCCGAGACAGCAACATCCCCTTGGAGACAAGTCGGCTGGAGGCCGATGTATTGAATCTCGACGCAATTTGAGTGTGCCATCGTCATTAGGTGGCCCTGAACGTTACAATTAACTATCAGTTTCGCGTCGGATTCAAAAATCTAGACTCACCAGAGACGGACCATGTGGTGCCCGTGGCAGCGATACCCCCTTGGAGACAAGTCGGCTGGAGGCCGATGTATTGAATCTCGACGCAATTTGAGAGTTCCATCGTGATTACGATGCCCTGAACGTTACAATTAACTATCATTTTTGCGTCGGATTCGAAAATCTAGACTCACAGGAGAGGGATCATATTGTGCCCGAGACAGCAATTTCCCCTTGGAGACAAGTCGGCTGGAGGACGATGTATTGAATCTCGACGCAATTTGAGTGTTCCATCTTCATTAGGAGGCCATAAACGTTACAATTAACTATCATTTTTGCGTCGGAATCGATAATCTAAACTCACAGGATACGACCATAAGGTGCCCGAGGCAGCAACAGAACCTTGGAGACAAGTCGGCTGGAGGCCGATGTATTGAATCTCGACGCAATTTGAGTGTTCCATCGTCATTACAAGGTGCCCGAAGCAGCAACAGACCCTTGGAGACAAGTCGGCTGGAGGCCGATGTATTGAATCTCGACGCAATATGAGTGTTCAATCATCATTACAAGGTGCCCGAGGCAGCAACAGACCCTTGGAGACAAGTCGGCTGGAGGCCGATGTATTGAATCTCGACGCAATTTGAGTGTTCCATCGTCATTACAAGCCCTGAACGTTACAATTAACTATCATTTTTGCGTCGGATTCGATAATCTAAACTCACAGGAGAACGACCATAAGGTACCCGAGGCAGCAATAGACCCTTGGAGACAAGTCGGCTGGAGGACGATGTATTGAATCTCGACGCAATTTGAGAGTTCCATCGTCATTAAGAGGCCCTGAACGTTACGATTAACTATCATTTTTGCGTCGGATTCGAAAATCTAGACTTACAAGAGAACGACCATAAGGTGCCCGAGGCAGCATTAGACCCTTGGAGACAAGCCGGCTGGAGGACGATGTATTGAATGTCGACGCAATTTGAGTGTCCCATCGTCATTAAGAGGCCCTAAACGTTACAATTAACTACCATTTTTGCGTCGGATTCGATAATCTAAACTCACAGGAGAACGACCATAAGGTGCCCGAGGCAGCAACAGACCCTTGGAGACAAGTCGATGGAGGCCGATGTATTGAATCTCGACGTATTTTGAGTGTTCCATCGTCATTAGGAGGCCCCAAACGTTACAATTCACTACAATTTTTGCGTCGGATTCAAAAATCTAGACTCACAGGAGAAGGACCATGTGGTGCCGGAGGCAGCAATAGACCCTTGGAGACAAGTCGGCTGGAGGCCGATGTATTGAATCTCGACGCAATTTGAGTGTTCCATCGTCATTACAAGGCCCTGAACGTTACAATTAACTATCATTTTTGCGTCGGATTCGAAAATCTAGACTCACAGGAGAACGACCATAAGGTGCCCGAGCCAGCAATAGACCCTTGGAGACAAGTCGGCTGGAGGCCGATGTATTGAATCTCGACGCAATTTGAGTGTTCCATCGTCATTACAGGCCCTGAACGTTACAATTAACTATCATTTTTGCGTCGGATTCGATAATCTAAACTCACAGGAGAACGACCATAAGGTACCCGAGGCAGCAATAGTCCCTTGGAGACAAGTCGGCTGGAGGACGATGTATTGAATCTCGACGCAATTTGAGAGTTCCATCGTCATTAGGAGGCCCTGAACGTTACGATTAACTATCATTTTTGCGTCGGATTCGAAAATCTAGACTTACAAGAGAACGACCATAAGGTGCCCGAGGCAGCATTAGACCCTTGGAGACAAGTCGGCTGGAGGACGATGTATTGAATGTCGACGCAAATTGAGTGTCCCATCGTCATTAAGAGGCCCTAAACGTTACAATTAACTACCATTTTTGCGTCGGATTCGATAATCTAAACTCACAGGAGAACGACCATAAGGTGCCCGAGGCAGCAACAGACCCTTGGAGACAAGTCGATGGAGGCCGATGTATTGAATCTCGACTTATTTTGAGTGTTCCATCGTCATTAGGAGGCCCCACACGTTACAATTCACTATAATTTTTGCGTCGGATTCAAAAATCTAGACTCACAGGAGAAGGACCATGTGGTGCCCGAGGCAGCAATAGACCCTTGGAGACAAGTCGGCTGGAGGCCGATGTATTGAATCTCGACGCAATTTGAGTGTTCCATCGGCATTAGGGGGCCCTGAACGTTACAATTAACTATCATTTTTGCGACGGATTCGAAAATCTAGACTCATCGGAGACGGACCATGTGGTGCCCGAGGAAGCGATATCCCCTTGGAGACAAGTTGGCTGGAGGCCGATGTATTGAATCTCGACGCAATTTGAGAGTTCCATCGTCATTACGAGGCGCTGAACGTTACAATTAACAATCATTTTTGCGTCGGATTGGAAAATCTAGACTCACAGGAGAACGACCATAAGGTGCCCAGGGCAGCAATAGACTCTTGGAGACAAGTCGGCTGGTGGCCGATGTATTGAATCTCAACGCAATCTGAGAGTTCCATTGTCATTACAAGGCCCTGAACGTTACAATTAACTATTATTTTAGGGTCGGATTCGAAAATCTACTCACAGGAGAAGTTCATACGGTGCTCGTGACAGCAATTTCCCCTTGGAGACAAGTCGGCTGGAGGACGATGTATTGAATCTCGACGCAATTTGAGTGTTCCATCATCATTACAAGGTGCCCGAGGCAGCAACAGACCCTTGGAGACAAGTCGGCTGGAGGCCGATGTATTGAATCTCGACGCAATTCGAGTGTTCCATCGTCATTACAAAGCCCTGAACGTTGCAATTAACTATCATTTTTGCGTCGGATTCGAAAATCTAGACTCACAGGAGAGGGATCATATTGTGCCCGAGACAGCAACATCCCCTTGGAGACAAGTCGGCTGGAGGCCGATGTATTGAATCTCGACGCAATTTGAGTGTTCCATCGTCATTAGGAGGCCCTGAACGTTACAATTAACTATCAGTTTCGCGTCGGATTCAAAAATCTAGACTCACCAGAGACGGACCATGTGGTGCCCGTGGCAGCGATACCCCCTTGGAGACAAGTCGGCTGGAGGCCGATGTATTGAATCTCGACGCAATTTGAGAGTTCCATCGTGATTACGATGCCCTGAACGTTACAATTAACTATCATTTTTGCGTCGGATTCGAAAATCTAGACTCACAGGAGAGGGATCATATTGTGCCCGAGACAGCAATTTCCCCTTGGAGACAAGTCGGCTGGAGGACGATGTATTGAATCTCGACGCAATTTGAGTGTTCCATCTTCATTAGGAGGCCATAAACGTTACAATTAACTATCATTTTTGCGTCGGAATCGATAATCTAAACTCACAGGATACGACCATAAGGTGCCCGAGGCAGCAACAGAACCTTGGAGACAAGTCGGCTGGAGGCCGATGTATTGAATCTCGACGCAATTTGAGTGTTCCATCGTCATTACAAGGTGCCCGAAGCAGCAACAGACCCTTGGAGACAAGTCGGCTGGAGGCCGATGTATTGAATCTCGACGCAATTTGAGTGTTCAATCATCATTACAAGGTGCCCGAGGCAGCAACAGACCCTTGGAGACAAGTCGGCTGGAGGACGATGTATTGAATCTCGACGCAATTTGAGTGTCCCATCGTCATTAGGAGGCCCTAAGCGTTACAATTAACTATCATTTTTGCGTCGGATTCGATAATCTAAACTCACAGGAGAAAGACCATAAGGTGCCCGAGGCAGCAACAGACCCTTGGAGACAAGTCGGCTGGAGGCCGATGTATTGAATCTCGACGCCATTTGAGTGTTCCATCGTCATTAGGAGGCCCTAAACGTTACAATTAACTATCATTTTCGCGTCGGATTCGATAATCTAAACTCACAGGAGAACGACCATAAGGTGCCCGAGGCAGCAATAGACCCTTGGAGACAAGTCGGCTGGAGGCCGATGTATTGAATCTCGACGCAATTTGAGTGTTCTATCGACATTACAGGGTCCTGAACGTTACAATTAACTATCATTTTTGCGTCGGATTCGAAATTCTAGACTTACAAGAGAACGACCATAAGGTGCCCGAGGCAGCAATTGACACTCGGAGACAAGTCGGCTGGAGGACGATGTACTGATTCTCGACGCAATTTGAGTGTTCCATCGTCATTAGGAGGCCCTAAACGTTACAATTCACAATCATTTTTGCGTCGGATTCGAAAATCCAGACTCACAGGAGAAGGACCATGTGGGGCCCGAGGCAGCAATAGACCCTTGGAGACAAGTCGGCTGGAGGACGATGTAATGAATCTCGACGCAATTTGAGTGTTCCAACTTCATTAGGAGGCCATAAACGTTACAATTAACTATCATTTTTGCGTCGGATTCGATAATCTAAACTCACAGGAGAACGACCATAAGGTGCCCGAGGCAGCAACAGACCTTTGGAGACAAGTCGGCTGGAGGCCGATGTATTGAATCTCGACGCAATTTGAGTGTTCCATCATCATTACAAGGTGCCCAAGGCAGCAACAGACCCTTGGAGACAAGTCGGCTGGAGGCCGATGTATTGAATCTCGAAGCAATTTGAGTGTTCCATAGTCATTAGGAGGCCCTAAACGTTACAATTAACTATCATTTTTGCGTCAGATTCGATAATCTAAACTCACAGGAGAACGACCATAAGGTGCCCGAGGCAGCAATAGACCCTTGGAGACAAGTCGGCTGGAGGCCGATGTATTGAATCTCGACGCAATTTGAGTGTTCCATCGACATTACAAGGTCCTGAACGTTACAATTAACTATCATTTTTCCGTCGGATTCGAAAATCTAGACTTACAAGAGAACGACCATAAGGTGCCCGAGGCAGCAATTGACACTTGGAGACAAGTCGGCTGGAGGACGATGTACTGATTCTCGACGCAATTTGAGTGTTCCATCGTCATTAGGAGGCCCTAAACGTTACAATTAACTATCATTTTTGCGTCGGATTCGAAAATCCAGACTCACAGGAGAAGGACAATGTGGGGCCCGAGGCAGCAATAGACCCTTGGAGACAAGTCGGCTGGAGGACGATGTATTGAATCTCGACGCAATTTGAGTGTTCCATCTTCATTAGGAGACCATAAACGTTACACTTAACTATCAGTTTTGCATCGGATTCGATAATCTAAACTCACAGGAGAGCGACCATAAGGTGCCCGAGGCAGCAACAGACCCTTGGAGACAAGTCGGCTGGAGGCCGATGTATTGAATCTCGACGCAATTTGAGTGTTCCATCATCATTACAAGGTGCCCGAGGCAGCAACAGACCCTTGGAGACAAGTCGGCTGGAGGCCGATGTATTGAATCTCGACGCAATTTGAGTGTTCCATCGTCATTACAAAGCCCTGAACGTTGCAATTAACTATCATTTTTGCGTCGGATTCGAAAATCTAGACTCACAGGAGAGGGATCATATTGTGCCCGAGACAGCAACATCCCCTTGGAGACAAGTCGGCTGGAGGCCGATGTATTGAGTCTCGACGCAATTTGAGTGTTCCATCGTCATTAGGAGGCCCTGAACGTTACAATTAACTATCAGTTTCGCGTCGGATTCAAAAATCTAGACTCACCAGAGACGGACCATGTGGTGCCCGTGGCAGCGATACCCCCTTGGAGACAAGTCGGCTGGGGGCCGATGTATTGAATCTCGACGCAATTTGAGAGTTCCATCGTCATTACGATGCCCTGAACGTTACAATTAACAATCATTTTTGAGTTGGATTCGAAAATCTAGACTCACAGGAGAACGACCATAAGGAGCCCAGGGCAGCAATAGACTCTTGGAGACAAATCGGCTGGAGGCCTATGTATTGAATCTCAACGCAATCTGAGAGTTCCATTGTCATTACAAGGCCCTGAACGTTACAATTAACTATCATTTTAGCGTCGGATTCGAAAATCTACTCACTGGAGAAGTTCATACGGTGCTCGAGACAGCAATTTCCCCTTGGAGACAAGTCGGCTGGAGGACGATGTATTGAATCTCGACGCAAGTTGAGTGTTCCATCTTCATTAGGAGGCCATAAACGTTACAATTAACTATCATTTTTGCGTCGGATTCGATAATCTAAACTCACAGGATACGACCATAAGGTGCCCGAGGCAGCAACAGAACCTTGGAGACAAGTCGGCTGGAGGCCGATGTATTAAATCTCGACGCAATTTGAGTGTTCCATCGTCATTACAAGGTGCCCGAAGCAGCAACAGACCCTTGGAGACAAGTCGGCTGGAGGCCGATGTATTGAATCTCGACGCAATTTGAGTGTTCAATCATCATTACAAGGTGCCCGAGGCAGCAACAGAACCTTGGAGACAAGTCGGCTGGAGGACGATGTATTGAATCTCGACGCAATTTGAGTGTCCCATCGTCATTAATAGGCCCTAAACGTTACAATTAACTATCATTTTTGCGTCGGATTCGATAATCTAAACTCACAGGAGAACGACCATATGGTGCCCGAGGCAGCAACAGACCCTTGGAGACAAGTCGTTGGAGGCCGATGTATTGAATCTCGACGTATTTTGAGTGTTCCATCGTCATTAGGAGGCCCCAAACGTTACAATTCATATTCATTTTTGCGTCGGATTCAAAAATCTAGACTCACAGGAGAAGGACAATGTGGGGCCCGAGGCAGCAATAAACCCTTGGAGACAAGTCGGCTGGAGGACGATGTATTGAATCTCGACGCAATTTGAGTGTTCCATCTTCATTAGGAGACCATAAACGTTACACTTAACTATCAGTTTTGCATCGGATTCGATAATCTAAACTCACAGGAGAGCGACCATAAGGTGCCCGAGGCAGCAACAGACCCTTGGAGACAAGTCGGCTGGAGGCCGATGTATTGAATCTCGACGCAATTTGAGTGTTCCATCATCATTACAAGGTGCCCGAGGCAGCAACAGACCCTTGGAGACAAGTCGGCTGGAGGCCGATGTATTGAATCTCGACGCAATTTGAGTGTTCCATCGTCATTACAAAGCCCTGAACGTTGCAATTAACTATCATTTTTGCGTCGGATTCGAAAATCTAGACTCACAGGAGAGGGATCATATTGTGCCCGAGACAGCAACATCCCCTTGGAGACAAGTCGGCTGGAGGCCGATGTATTGAATCTCGACGCAATTTGAGTGTTCCATCGTCATTAGGAGGCCCTGAACGTTACAATTAACTATCTGTTTCGCGTCGGATTCAAAAATCTAGACTCACCAGAGACGGACCATGTGGTGCCAGTGGCAGCGATACCCCCTTGGAGACAAGTCGGCTGGGGGCCGATGTATTGAATCTCGACGCAATTTGAGAGTTCCATCGTCATTACGATGCCCTGAACGTTACAATTAACAGTAATTTTTGCGTTGGATTCGAAAATCTAGACTCACAGGAGAACGACCATAAGGAGCCCAGGGCAGCAATAGACTCTTGGAGACAAATCGGCTGGAGGCCGATGTATTGAATCTCAACGCAATCTGAGAGTTCCATTGTCATTACAAGGCCCTGAACGTTACAATTAACTATCATTTTAGCGTCGGATTCGAAAATCTACTCACTGGAGAAGTTCATACGGTGCTCGAGACAGCAATTTCCCCTTGGAGACAAGTCGGCTGGAGGACGATGTATTGAATTTCGACGCAAGTTGAGTAGTCCATCTTCATTAGGAGGCCATAAACGTTACAATTAACTATCATTTTTGCGTCGGATTCGATAATCTAAACTCACAGGATACGACCATAAGGTGCCCGAGGCAGCAACAGAACCTTGGAGACAAGTCGGCTGGAGGCCGATGTATTGAATCTCGACGCAATTTGAGTGTTCCATCGTCATTACAAGGTGCCCGAAGCAGCAACAGACCCTTGGAGACAAGTCGGCTGGAGGCCGATGTATTGAATCTCGACGCAATTTGAGTGTTCAATCATCATTACAAGGTGCCCGAGGCAGCAACAGACCCTTGGAGACAAGTCGGCTGGAGGCCGATGTATTGAATCTCGACGCAATTTGAGTGTTCCATCGTCATTACAGGCCCTGAACGTTACAATTAACTATCATTTTTGCGTCGGATTCGATAATCAAAACTCACAGGAGAACGACCATAAGGTACCCGAGGCAGCAATAGACCCTTGGAGACAAGTCGGCTGGAGGACGATGTATTGAATCTCGACGCAGTTTGAGAGTTCCATCGTCATTAGGAGGCCCTGAACGTTACGATTAACTATCATTTTTGCGTCGGATTCGAAAATCTAGACTTACAAGAGAACGACCATAAGGTGCCCGAGGCAGCATTAGACCCTTGGAGACAAGTCGGCTGGAGGACGATGTATTGAATGTCGACGCAATTTGAGTGTCCCATCGTCATTAAGAGGCCCTAAACGTTACAATTAACTATCATTTTTGCGTCGGATTCGATAATCTAAACTCACAGGAGAACGACCGTATGGTGCCCGAGGCAGCAACAGACCCTTGGAGACAAGTCGATGGAGGCCGATGTATTGAATCTCGACGTATTTTGAGTCTTCCATCGTCATTAGGAGGCCCCAAACGTTACAATTCACTATCATTTTTGCGTCGGATTCAAAAATCTAGACTCACAGGAGAAGGACCATGTGGTGCCCGAGGCAGCAATAGACCCTTGGAGACAAGTCGGCTGGAGGCCGATGTATTGAATCTCGACGCTATTTGAGTGTTCCATCGACATTACAAGGCCCTGAACGTTACAATTAACTTTCATTTTTGCGTCGGATACGAAAATCTAGACTCACAGGAGAACGACCATAAGGTGCCCGAGCCAGCAATAGACCCTTGGAGACAAGTCGGCTGGAGGCCGATGTATTGAATCTCGACGCAATTTGAGTGTTCCATCGGCATTAGGAGGCCCTGAACGTTACAATTAACTATCATTTTTGCGACGGATTCGAAAATCTAGACTCACCGGAGACGGACCATGTGGTGCCCGAGGAAGCGATATCCCCTTGGAGACAAGTCGGCTGGAGGCCGATGTATTGAATCTCGACGCAATTTGAGTGTTCCATCGTCATTAGGAGGCCCTAAACGTTACAATTAACTATCATTTTCGCGTCGGATTCGATAATCTAAACTCACAGGAGAACGACCATAAGGTGCCCGAGGCAGCAATAGACCCTTGGAGACAAGTCGGCTGGAGGCCGATGTATTGAATCTCGACGCAATTTGAGTGTTCCATCGTCATTACAAGGTGCCCGAAGCAGCAACAGACCCTTGGAGACAAGTCGGCTGGAGGCCGATGTATTGAATCTCGACGCAATTTGAGTGTTCAATCATCATTACAAGGTGCCCGAGGCAGCAACAGACCCTTGGAGACAAGTCGGCTGGAGGCCGATGTATTGAATCTCGACGCAATTTGAGTGTTCCATCGTCATTACAGGCCCTGAACGTTACAATTAACTATCATTTTTGCGTCGGATTCGATAATCTAAACTCACAGGAGAACGACCATAAGGTACCCGAGGCAGCAATAGACCCTTGGAGACAAGTCGGCTGGAGGACGATGTATTGAATCTCGACGCAGTTTGAGAGTTCCATCGTCATTAGGAGGCCCTGAACGTTACGATTAACTATCATTTTTGCGTCGGATTCGAAAATCTAGACTTACAAGAGAACGACCATAAGGTGCCCGAGGCAGCATTAGACCCTTGGAGACAAGTCGGCTGGAGGACGATGTATTGAATGTCGACGCAATTTGAGTTTCCCATCGTCATTAAGAGGCCCTAAACGTTACAATTAACTATCATTTTTGCGTCGGATTCGATAATCTAAACTCACAGGAGAACGACCATATGGTGCCCGAGGCAGCAACAGACCCTTGGAGACAAGTCGATGGAATCCGATGTATTGAATCTCGACGTATTTTGAGTGTTCCATCGACATTAGGAGGCCCCAAACGTTACAATTCACTATCATTTTTGCGTCGGATTCAAAAATCTAGACTCACAGGAGAAGGACCATGTGGTGCCCGAGGCAGCAATAGACCCTTGGAGACAAGTCGGCTGGAGGCCGATGTATTGAATCTCGACGCAATTTGAGTGTTCCATCGTCATTACAAGGCCCTGAACGTTACAATTAACTATCATTTTTGCGTCGGATTCGAAAATCTAGACTCACAGGAGAACTACCATAAGGTGCCCGAGCCAGCAATAGACCCTTGGAGACAAGTCGGCTGGAGGCCGATGTTTTGAATCTCGACGCAATTTGAGTGTTCCATCGGCATTAGGAGGCCCTGAACGTTACAATTAACTATCAATTTTGCGACGGATTCGAAGATCTAGACTCACCGCAGACGGACCATGTGGTGCCCGAGGAAGCGATATCCCCTTGGAGACAAGTCGGCTGGAGGCCGATGTATTGAATCTCGACGCAATTTGAGTGTTCCATCGTCATTAGGAGGCCCTAAACGTTACAATTAACTATCATTTTCGCGTCGGATTCGATAATCTAAACTCACAGGAGAACGACCATAAGGTGCCCGAGGCAGCAATAGACCCTTGGAGACAAGTCGGCTGGAGGCCGATGTATTGAATCTCGACGCAATTTGAGTGTTCCATCGACATTACAAGGTCCTGAACGTTACAAGTAACTATCATTTTTGCGTCGGATTCGAAAATCTAGACTTACAAGAGAACGACCATAAGGTGCCCGAGCAAGCAATTGACACTTGGAGACAAGTCGGCTGGAGGCCGATGTATTGAATCTCGACGCAATTTGAGTGTTCCATCGTCATTAGGAGGCCCTGAACGTTACAATTAACTATCTGTTTCGCGTCGGATTCAAAAATCTAGACTCACCAGAGACGGACCATGTGGTGCCCGTGGCAGCGATACCCCCTTGGAGACAAGTCGGCTGGGGGCCGATGTATTGAATCTCGACGCAATTTGAGAGTTCCATCGTCATTACGATGCCCTGAACGTTACAATTAACAATCATTTTTGCGTTGGATTCGAAAATCTAGACTCACAGGAGAACGACCATAAGGAGCCCAGGGCAGCAATAGACTCTTGGAGACAAATCGGCTGGAGGCCGATGTATTGAATCTCAACGCAATCTGAGAGTTCCATTGTCATTACAAGGCCCTGAACGTTACAATTAACTATCATTTTAGCGTCGGATTCGAAAATCTACTCACTGGAGAAGTTCATACGGTGCTCGAGACAGCAATTTCCCCTTGGAGACAAGTCGGCTGGAGGACGATGTATTGAATCTCGACGCAAGTTGAGTGTTCCATCTTCATTAGGAGGCCATAAACGTTACAATTAACTATCATTTTTGCGTCGGATTCGATAATCTAAACTCACAGGATACGACCATAAGGTGCCCGAGGCAGCAACAGAACCTTGGAGACAAGTCGGCTGGAGGCCGATGTATTGAATCTCGACGCAATTTGAGTGTTCCATCGTCATTACAAGGTGCCCGAAGCAGCAACAGACCCTTGGAGACAAGTCGGCTGGAGGCCGATGTATTGAATCTCGACGCAATTTGAGTGTTCAATCATCATTACAAGGTGCCCGAGGCAGCAACAGACCCTTGGAGACAAGTCGGCTGGAGGCCGATGTATTGAATCTCGACGCAATTTGAGTGTTCCATCGTCATTACAGGCCCTGAACGTTACAATTAACTATCATTTTTGCGTCGGATTCGATAATCTAAACTCACAGGAGAACGACCATAAGGTACCCGAGGCAGCAATAGACCCTTGGAGACAAGTCGGCTGGAGGACGATGTATTGAATCTCGACGCAGTTTGAGAGTTCCATCGTCATTAGGAGGCCCTGAACGTTACGATTAACTATCATTTTTGCGTCGGATTCGAAAATCTAGACTTACAAGAGAACGACCATAAGGTGCCCGAGGCAGCATTAGACCCTTGGAGACAAGTCGGCTGGAGGACGATGTATTGAATGTCGACGCAATTTGAGTGTCCCATCGTCATTAATAGGCCCTAAACGTTACAATTAACTATCATTTTTGCGTCGGATTCGATAATCTAAACTCACAGGAGAACGACCATATGGTGCCCGAGGCAGCAATAGACCCTTGGAGACAAGTCGATGGAGGCCGATGTATTGAATCTCGACGCAATTTGAGTGTTCCATCGGCATTAGGAGGCCCTGAACGTTACAATTAACTATCATTTTTGCGACGGATTCGAAAATCTAGACTCACCGGAGACGGACCATGTGGTGCCCGAGGAAGCGATATCCCCTTGGAGACAAGTCGGCTGGAGGCCGATGTATTGAATCTCGACGCAATTTGAGTGTTCCATCGTCATTAGGAGGCCCTAAACGTTACAATTAACTATCAGTTTTGCGTCGGATTCAAAAATCTAGACTCACAGGAGAAGGACCATGTGGTGCCCGAGGCAGCAATAGACCCTTGGAGACAAGTCGGCTGGAGGCCGATGTATTGAATCTCGACGCAATTTGAGTGTTCCATCGTCATTACAAGGCCCTGAACGTTACAATTAACTATCATTTTTGCGTCGGATACGAAAATCTAGACTCACAGGAGAACGACCATAAGGTGCTCGAGCCAGCAATAGACCCTTGGAGACAAGTCGGCTGGAGGCCGATGTATTGAATCTCGACGCAATTTGAGTGTTCCATCGGCATTAGGAGGCCCTGAACGTTACAATTAACTATCATTTTTGCGACGGATTCGAAAATCTAGACTCACCGGAGACGGACCATGTGGTGCCCGAGGAAGCGATATCCCCTTGGAGACAAGTCGGCTGGAGGCCGATGTATTGAATCTCGACGCAATTTGAGTGTTCCATCGTCATTAGGAGGCCCTAAACGTTACAATTAACTATCATTTTCGCGTCGGATTCGATAATCTAAACTCACAGGAGAACGACCATAAGGTGCCCGAGGCAGCAATAGACCCTTGGAGACAAGTCGGCTGGAGGCCGATGTATTGAATCTCGACGCAATTTGAGTGTTCCATCGTCATTACAAGGTGCCCGAAGCAGCAACAGACCCTTGGAGACAAGTCGGCTGGAGGCCGATGTATTGAATCTCGACGCAATTTGAGTGTTCAATCATCAATACAAGGTGCCCGAGGCAGCAACAGACCCTTGGAGACAAGTCGGCTGGAGGCCGATGTATTGAATCTCGACGCAATTTGATTGTTCCATCGTCATTACAGGCCCTGAACGTTACAATTAACTATCATTTTTGCGTCGGATTCGATAATCTAAACTCACAGGAGAACGACCATAAGGTGCCCGAGGCAGCAATAGACAATTGGAGACAAGTCGGCTGGAGGCCGATGTATTGAATCTCGACGCAATTTGAGAGTTCGATCGTCATTAGGAGGCCCTGAACGTTACGATTAACTATCATTTTTGCGTCGGATTCGAAAATCTAGACTTACAAGAGAACGACCATAAGGTGCCCGAGGCAGCATTAGACCCTTGGAGACAAGTCGGCTGGAGGACGATGTATTGAATGTCGACGCAATTTGAGTGTCCCATCGTCTTTAAGAGGCCCTAAACGTTACAATTAACTATCATTTTTGCGTCGGATTCGATAATCTAAACTCACAGGAGAACGACCATATGGTGCCCGAGGCAGCAACAGACCCTTGGAGACAAGTCGATGGAGGCCGATGTATTGAATCTCGACGTATTTTGAGTGTTCCATCGACATTAGGAGGCCCCAAACGTTACAATTCACTATCATTTTTGCGTCGGATTCAAAAATCTAGACTCACAGGAGAAGGACCATGTGGTGCCCGAGGCAGCAATTGACCCTTGGAGACAAGTCGGCTGGAGGCCGATGTATTGAATCTCGACGCAATTTGAGTGTTCCATCGTCATTACAAGGCCCTGAACGTTACAATTAACTATCATTTTTGCGTCGGATTCGAAAATCTAGACTCACAGGAGAACGACCATAAGGTGCCCGAGCCAGCAATAGACCCTTGGAGACAAGTCGGCTGGAGGCCGATGTTTTGAATCTCGACGCAATTTGAGTGTTCCATCGGCATTAGGAGGCCCTGAACGTTACAATTAACTATCATTTTTGCGACGGATTCGAAAATCTAGACTCACCGGAGACGGACCATGTGGTGCCCGAGGAAGCGATATCCCCTTGGAGACAAGTCGGCTGGAGGCCGATGTATTGAATCTCGACGCAATTTGAGTGTTCCATCGTCATTAGGATTCCCTAAACGTTACAATTAACTATCATTTTCGCGTCGGATTCGATAATCTAAACTCACAGGAGAACGACCATAAGGTGCCCGAGGCAGCAATAGACAATTGGAGACAAGTCGGCTGGAGGCCGATGTATTGAATCTCGACGCAATTTGGGTGTTCCATCGACATTACAAGGTCCTGAACGTTACAATTAACTGTCATTTTTGCGTCGGATTCGAAAATCTAGACTTACAAGAGAACGACCATAAGGTGCCCGAGCAAGCAATTGACACTTGGAGACAAGTCGGCTGGAGGACGATGTACTGACTCTCGACGCAATTTGAATGTTCCATCGTCATTAGGAGGCCCTAAACGTTACAATTCACTATCATTTTTGCGTCGGATTCGAAAATCCAGACTCACAGGAGAAGGACCATGTGGGGCCCGAGGCAGCAATAGACCCTTGGAGACAAGTCGGCTGGAGGACGATGTATTGAATCTCGACGCAATTTGAGTGTTCCAACTTCATTAGGAGGCCATAAACGTTACAATTAACTATCATTTTTGCGTCGGATTCGATAATCTAAACTCACAGGAGAACGACCATAAGGTGCCCGAGGCAGCAACAGACCCTTGGAGACAAGTCGGCTGGAGGCCGATGTATTGAATCTCGACGCAATTTGAGTGTTCCATCGTCATTACAAGGTGCCCGAAGCAGCAACAGACCCTTGGAGACAAGTCGGCTGGAGGCCGATGTATTGAATCTCGACGCAATTTGAGTCTTCCATCATCATTACAAGGTGCCCAAGGCAGCAACAGACCCTTGGAGACAAGTCGGCTGGAGGCCGATGTATTGAATCTCGACGCAATTTGAGTGTTCCATCGTCATTAGGAGGCCCTAAACGTTACAATTAACTATCATTTTTGCGTCGGATTCGATAATCTAAACTCACAGTAGAACGACCATAAGGTGCCCGAGGCAGCAATAGACCCTTGGAGAGAAGTCGGCTGGAGGCCGATGTATTGAATCTCGACGCAATTTGAGTGTTCCATCGACATTACAAGGTCCTGAACGTTACAATTAACTATCATTTTTGCGTCGGATTCGAAAATCTAGACTTACAAGAGAACGACCATAAGGTGCCCGAGGCAGCAATTGACACTTGGAGACAAGTCGGCTGGAGGACGATGTACTGATTCTCGACGCAATTTGAGTGTTCCATCGTCATTAGGAGGCCCTAAACGTTACAATTAACTATCATTTTTGCGTCGGATTCGATAATCTAAACTCACAGGAGAACGACCATAAGGTGCCCGAGGCAGCAATAGACCCTTGGAGACAAGTCGGCTGGAGGCCGATGTATTGAATCTCGACGCAATTTGAGTGTTCCATCGACATTAGAAGGTCCTGAACGTTACAATTAACTATCATTTTTGCGTCGGATTCGAAAATCTCGACTTACAAGAGAACGACCATAAGGTGCCCGAGGCAGCAATTGACACTTGGAGACAAGTCGGCTGGAGGACGATGTACTGATTCTCGACGCAATTTGAGTGTTCCATCGTCATTAGGAGGCCCTAAACGTTACAATTCACTATCATTTTTGCGTCGGATTCGAAAATCCAGACTCACAGGAGAAGGACAATGTGGGGCCCGAGGCAGCAATAGACCCTTGGAGACAAGTCGGCTGGAGGACGATGTATTGAATCTCGACGCAATTTGAGTGTTCCATCTTCATTAGGAGACCATAAACGTTACACTTAACTATCAGTTTTGCATCGGATTCGATAATCTAAACTCACAGGAGAGCGACCATAAGGTGCCCGAGGCAGCAACAGACCCTTGGAGACAAGTCGGCTGGACGCCGATGTATTGAATCTCGACGCAATTTGAGTGTTCCATCATCATTACAAGGTGCCCGAGGCAGCAACAGACCCTTGGAGACAAGTCGGCTGGAGGCCGATGTATTGAATCTCGACGCAATTTGAGTGTTCCATCGTCATTACAAAGCCCTGAACGTTGCAATTAACTATCATTTTTGCGTCGGATTCGAAAATCTAGACTCACAGGAGAGGGATCATATTGTGCCCGAGACAGCAACATCCCCTTGGTGACAAGTCGGCTGGAGGCCGATGTATTGAATCTCGACGCAATATGAGTGTTCCATCGTCATTAGGAGGCCCTGAACGTTACAATTAACTATCAGTTTCGCGTCGGATTCAAAAATCTAGACTCACCAGAGACGGACCATGTGGTGCCCGAGGCAGCAATAGACCCTTGGAGACAAGTCGGCTGGAGGCCGATGTATTGAATCTCGACGCAATTTGAGTGTTCCATCGTCATTACAAGGCCCTGAACGTTACAATTAACTATCATTTTTGCGTCGGATACGAAAATCTAGACTCACAGGAGAACGACCATAAGGTGCTCGAGCCAGCAATAGACCCTTGGAGACAAGTCGGCTGGAGGCCGATGTATTGAATCTCGACGCAATTTGAGTGTTCCATCGGCATTAGGAGGCCCTGAACGTTACAATTAACTATCATTTTTGCGACGGATTCGAAAATCTAGACTCACCGGAGACGGACCATGTGGTGCCCGAGGAAGCGATATCCCCTTGGAGACAAGTCGGCTGGAGGCCGATGTATTGAATCTCGACGAAATTTGAGTGTTCCATCGTCATTAGGAGGCCCTAAACGTTACAATTAACTATCATTTTCGCGTCGGATTCGATAATCTAAACTCACAGGAGAACGACCATAAGGTGCCCGAGGCAGCAATAGACCCTTGGAGACAAGTCGGCTGGAGGCCGATGTATTGAATCTCGACGCAATTTGAGTGTTCCATCGTCATTACAAGGTGCCCGAAGCAGCAACAGACCCTTGGAGACAAGTCGGCTGGAGGCCGATGTATTGAATCTCGACGCAATTTGAGTGTTCAATCATCAATACAAGGTGCCCGAGGCAGCAACAGACCCTTGGAGACAAGTCGGCTGGAGGCCGATGTATTGAATCTCGACGCAATTTGATTGTTCCATCGTCATTACAGGCCCTGAACGTTACAATTAACTATCATTTTTGCGTCGGATTCGATAATCTAAACTCACAGGAGAACGACCATAAGGTACCCGAGGCAGCAATAGACCCTTGGAGACAAGTCGGCTGGAGGACGATGTATTGAATCTCGACGCAGTTTGAGAGTTCGATCGTCATTAGGAGGCCCTGAACGTTACGATTAACTATCATTTTTGCGTCGGATTCGAAAATCTAGACTTACAAGAGAACGACCATAAGGTGCCCGAGGCAGCATTAGACCCTTGGAGACAAGTCGGCTGGAGGACGATGTATTGAATGTCGACGCAATTTGAGTGTCCCATCGTCATTAAGAGGCCCTAAACGTTACAATTAACTATCATTTTTGCGTCGGATTCGATAATCTAAACTCACAGGAGAACGACCATATGGTGCCCGAGGCAGCAACAGACCCTTGGAGACAAGTCGATGGAGGCCGATGTATTGAATCTCGACGTATTTTGAGTGTTCCATCGACATTAGGAGGCCCCAAACGTTACAATTCACTATCATTTTTGCGTCGGATTCAAAAATCTAGACTCACAGGAGAAGGACCATGTGGTGCCCGAGGCAGCAATTGACCCTTGGAGACAAGCCGGCTGGAGGCCGATGTATTGAATCTCGACGCAATTTGAGTGTTCCATCGTCATTACAAGGCCCTGAACGTTACAATTAACTATCATTTTTGCGTCGGATTCGAAAATCTAGACTCACAGGAGAACGACCATAAGGTGCCCGAGCCAGCAATAGACCCTTGGAGACAAGTCGGCTGGAGGCCGATGTTTTGAATCTCGACGCAATTTGAGTGTTCCATCGGCATTAGGAGGCCCTGAACGTTACAATTAACTATCATTTTTGCGACGGATTCGAAAATCTAGACTCACCGGAGACGGACCATGTGGTGCCCGAGGAAGCGATATCCCCTTGGAGACAAGTCGGCTGGAGGCCGATGTATTGAATCTCGACGCAATTTGAGTGTTCCATCGTCATTAGGAGGCCCTAAACGTTACAATTAACTATCATTTTTGCGTCGGATTCGATAATCTAAACTCACAGGAGAACGACCATAAGGTGCCCGAGGCAGCAATAGACAATCGGAGACAAGTCGGCTGGAGGCCGATGTATTGAATCTCGACGCAATTTGAGTGTTCCATCGACATTACAAGGTCCTGAACGTTACAATTAACTGTCATTTTTGCGTCGGATTCGAAAATCTAGACTTACAAGAGAACGACCATAAGGTGCCCGAGCAAGCAATTGACACTTGGAGACAAGTCGGCTGGAGGACGATGTACTGACTCTCGACGCAATTTGAATGTTCCATCGTCATTAGGAGGCCCTAAACGTTACAATTCACTATCATTTTTGCGTCGGATTCGAAAATGCAGACTCACAGGAGAAGGACCATGTGGGGCCCGAGGCAGCAATAGACCCTTGGAGACAAGTCGGCTGGAGGACGATGTATTGAATCTCGACGCAATTTGAGTGTTCCAACTTCATTAGGAGGCCATAAACGTTACAATTAACTATCATTTTTGCGTTGGATTCGATAATCTAAACTCACAGGAGAACGACCATAAGGTGCCCGAGGCAGCAACAGACCCTTGGAGACAAGTCGGCTGGAGGCCGATGTATTGAATCTCGACGCAATTTGAGTGTTCCATCGTCATTACAAGGTGCCCGAAGCAGCAACAGACCCTTGGAGACAAGTCGGCTGGAGGCCGATGTATTGAATCTCGACGCAATTTGAGTCTTCCATCATCATTACAAGGTGCCCAAGGCAGCAACAGACCCATGGAGACAAGTCGGCTGGAGGCCGATGTATTGAATCTCGACGCAATTTGAGTGTTCCATCGTCATTAGGAGGCCCTAAACGTTACAATTAACTATCATTTTTGCGTCGGATTCGATAATCTAAACTCACAGTAGAACGACCATAAGGTGCCCGAGGCAGCAATAGACCCTTGGAAAGAAGTCGGCTGGAGGCCGATGTATTGAATCTCGACGCAATTTGAGTGTTCCATCGACATTACAAGGTCCTGAACGTTACAATTAACTATCATTTTTGCGTCGGATTCGAAAATCTAGACTTACAAGAGAACGACCATAAGGTGCCGGAGGCAGCAATTGACACTTGGAGACAAGTCGGCTGGAGGACGATGTACTGATTCTCGACGCAATTTGAGTGTTCCATCGTCATTAGGAGGCCCTAAACGTTACAATTAACTATCATTTTTGCGTCGGATTCGATAATCTAAACTCACAGGAGAACGACCATAAGGTGCCCGAGGCAGCAATAGACCCTTGGAGACAAGTCGGCTGGAGGCCGATGTATTGAATCTCGACGCAATTTGAGTGTTCCATCGACATTAGAAGGTCCTGAACGTTACAATTAACTATCATTTTTGCGTCGGATTCGAAAATCTCGACTTACAAGAGAACGACCATAAGGTGCCCGAGGCAGCAATTGACACTTGGAGACAAGTCGGCTGGAGGACGATGTACTGATTCTCGACGCAATTTGAGTGTTCCATCGTCATTAGGAGGCCCTAAACGTTACAATTCACTATCATTTTTGCGTCGGATTCGAAAATCCAGACTCACAGGAGAAGGACAATGTGGGGCCCGAGGCAGCAATAGACCCTTGGAGACAAGTCGTCTGGAGGACGATGTATTGAATCTCGACGCAATTTGAGTGTTCCATCTTCATTAGGAGACCATAAACGTTACACTTAACTATCAGTTTTGCATCGGATTCGATAATCTAAACTCACAGGAGAGCGACCATAAGGTGCCCGAGGCAGCAACAGACCCTTGGAGACAAGTCGGCTGGACGCCGATGTATTGAATCTCGACGCAATTTGAGTGTTCCATCATCATTACAAGGTGCCCGAGGCAGCAACAGACCCTTGGAGACAAGTCGGCTGGAGGCCGATGTATTGAATCTCGACGCAATTTGAGTGTTCCATCGTCATTACAAAGCCCTGAACGTTGCAATTAACTATCATTTTTGCGTCGGATTCGAAAATCTAGACTCACAGGAGAGGGATCATATTGTGCCCGAGACAGCAACATCCCCTTGGTGACAAGTCGGCTGGAGGCCGATGTATTGAATCTCGACGCAATTTGAGTGTTCCATCGTCATTAGGAGGCCCTGAACGTTACAATTAACTATCAGTTTCGCGTCGGATTCAAAAATCTAGACTCTCCAGAGACGGACCATGTGGTGCCCGTGGCAGCGATACCCCCTTGGAGACAAGTCGGCTGGAGGCCGATGTATTGAATCTCGACGCAATTTGAGAGTTCCATCGTCATTACGATGCCCTGAACGTTACAATTAACAATCATTTTTGCGTTGGATTCGAAAATCTAGACTCACAGGAGAACGACCATAAGGAGCCCAGGGTAGCAATAGACTCTTGGAGACAAATCGGCTGGAGGCCGATGTATTGAATCTCAACGCAATCTGAGAGTTCCATTGTCATTACAAGGCCCTGAACGTTACAATTAACTATCATTTTAGCGTCGGATTCGAAAATCTACTCACTGGAGAAGTTCATACGGTGCTCGAGACAGCAATTTCCCCTTGGAGACAAGTCGGCTGGAGGACGATGTATTGAATCTCGACGCAATTTGAGTGTTCCATCTTCATTAGGAGGCCATAAACGTTACAATTAACTATCATTTTTGCGTCGGATTCGATAATCTAAACTCACAGGATACGACCATAAGGTGCCCGAGGCAGCAACAGAACCTTGGAGACAAGTCGGCTGGAGGCCGATGTATTGAATCTCGACGCAATTTGAGTGTTCCATCGTCATTACAAGGTGCCCGAAGCAGCAACAGACCCTTGGAGACAAGTCGGCTGGAGGCCGATGTATTGAATCTCGACGCAATTTGAGTGTTCAATCATCATTACAAGGTGCCCGAGGCAGCAACAGACCCATGGAGACAAGTCGGCTGGAGGCCGATGTATTGAATCTCGACGCAATTTGAGTGTTCCATCGTCATTACAAGCCCTGAACGTTACAATTAACTATCATTTTTGCGTCGGATTCGATAATCTAAACTCACAGGAGAACGACCATAAGGTACCCGAGGCAGCAATAGACCCTTGGAGACAAGTCGGCTGGAGGACGTTGTATTGAATCTCGACGCAATTTGAGAGTTCCATCGTCATTAGGAGGCCCTGAACGTTACGATTAACTATCATTTTTGCGTCCGATTCGAAAATCTAGACTTACAAGAGAACGACCATAAGGTGCCCGAGGCAGCATTAGACCCTTGGAGACAAGTCGGCTGGAGGACGATGTATTGAATGTCGACGCAATTTGAGTGTCCCATCGTCATTAAGAGGCCCTAAACGTTACAATTAACTATCATTTTAGCGTCGGATTCGATAATCTAAACTCACAGGAGAACGACCATAAGGTGCCCGAGGCAGCAACAGACCCTTGGAGACAAGTCGATGGAGGCCGATGTATTGAATCTCGACGTATTTTGAGTGTTCCATCGTCATTAGGAGGCCCCAAACGTTACAATTCACTATCATTTTTGCGTCGCATCCAAAAATCTAGACTCACAGGAGAAGGACCATGTGGTGCCCGAGGCAGCAATAGACCCTTGGAGACAAGTCGGCTGGAGGCCGATGTATTGAATCTCGACGCAATTTGAGAGTTCCATCGTCATTACGAGGCGCTGAACGTTACAATTAACAATCATTTTTGCGTCGGATTGGAAAATCTAGACTCACAGGAGAACGACCATAAGGTGCCCAGGGCAGCAATAGACTCTTGGAGACATGTCGGCTGGAGGCCGATGTATTGAATCTCAACGCAATCTGAGAGTTCCATCGTCATTACAAGGCCGAGAACGTTACAATTAACTATCATTTTAGCGTCGGATTCGAAAATCTACTCACAGGAGAAGTTCATACGGTGCTCGAGACAGCAATTTCCCCTTGGAGACAAGTAGGCTGGAGGACGATGTATTGAATCTCGACGCAATTTGAGTGTCCCATCGTCATTAGGAGGCCCTAAGCGTTACAATTAACTATCATTTTTGCGTGGGATTCGATAATCTAAACTCACAGGAGAACGACCATAAGGTGCCCGAGGCAGCAACAGACCCTTGGAGACAAGTCGGCTGGAGGCCGATGTATTGAATCTCGACGCAATTTGAGTGTTCCATCGTCATTAGGAGGCCCTAAACGTTACAATTAACTATCATTTTCGCGTCGGATTCGATAATCTAAACTCACAGGAGAACGACCACAAGGTGCCCGAGGCAGCAATAGACCCTTGGAGACAAGTCAGCTGGAGGCCGATGTATTGAATCTCGACGCAATTTGAGTGTTCCATCGACATTACAAGGTCCTGAACGTTACAATTAACTATCATTTTTGCGTCGGATTCGAAAATCTAGACTTACAAGAGAACGACCATAAGGTGCCCGAGCAAGCAATTGACACTTGGAGACAAGTCGGCTGGAGGACGATGTATTGAATCTCCACGCAATTTGAGTGTTCCATCATCATTACAAGGTGCCCAAGGCAGCAACAGACCCTTGGAGACAAGTCGGCTGGAGGCCGATGTATTGAATCTCGACGCAATTTGAGTGTTCCATCATCATTACAAGGTGCCCGAGGCAGCAACAGACCCTTGGTGACAAGTCGGCTGGAGGCCGATGTATTGAATCTCGACGCAATTTGAGTGTTCCATCGTCATTACAAAGCCCTGAACGTTGTAATTAACTATCATTTTTGCGTCGGATTCGAAAATCTAGACTCACAGGAGAGGGATCATATTGTGCCCGAGACAGCAACATCCCCTTGGAGACAAGTGGGCTGGAGGCCGATGTATTGAATCTCGACGCAATTTGAGTGTTCCATCGTCATTAGGAGGCCCTGAACGTTACAATTAACTATCAGTTTCGCGTCGGATTCAAAAATCTAGACTCACCAGAGACGGACCATGTGGTGCCCGTGGCAGCGATTCCCCCTTGGAGACAAGTCGGCTGGAGGCCGATGTATTGAATCTCGACGCAATTTCAGAGTTCCATCGTCATTACGATGCCCTGAACGTTACAATTAACAATCATTTTTGCGTTGGATTCGAAAATCTAGACTCACAGGAGAACGACCATAAGCAGCCCAGGGCAGCAATAGACTCCTGGAGACAAATCGGCTGGAGGCCGATGTATTGAATCTCAACGCAATCTGAGAGTTCCATTGTCATTACAAGGCCCTGAACGTTACAATTAACTATCATTTTAGCGTCGGATTCGAAAATCTACTCACTGGAGAAGTTCATACGGTGCTCGAGACAGCAATTTCCCCTTGGAGACAAGTCGGCTGGAGGACGATGTATTGATTCTCGACGCAATTTGAGTGTTCCATCTTCATTAGGAGGCCATAAACGTTACAATTAACTATCATTTTTGCGTCGGATTCGATAATCTAAACTCACAGGATACGACCATAAGGTGCCCGAGGCAGCAACAGAACCTTGGAGACAAGTCGGCTGGAGGCCGATGTATTGAATCTCGACGCAATTTGAGTGTTCCATCGTCATTACAAGGTGCCCGAAGCAGCAACAGACCCTTGGAGACAAGTCGGCTGGAGGCCGATGTATTGAATCTCGACGCAATTTGAGTGTTCAATCACCATTACAAGGTGCCCGAGGCAGCAACAGACCCTTGGAGACAAGTCGGCTGGAGGCCGATGTATTGAATCTCGACGCAATTTGAGTGTTCCATCGTCATTACAAGCCCTGAACGTTACAATTAACTATCATTTTTGCGTCGGATTCGATAATCTAAACTCACAGGAGAACGACCATAAGGTACCCGAGGCAGCAATAGACCCTTGGAGACAAGTCGGCTGGAGGACGATGTATTGAATCTCGACGCAATTTGAGAGTTCCATCGTCATTAGGAGGCCCTGAACGTTACGATTAACTATCATTTTTGCGTCGGATTCGAAAATCTAGACTTACAAGAGAACGACCATAAGGTGCCCGAGGCAGCATTAGACCCTTGGAGACAAGTCCGCTGGAGGACGATGTATTGAATGTCGACGCAATTTGAGTGTCCCATCGTCATTAAGAGGCCCTAAACGTTACAATTAACTATCATTTTTGCGTCGGATTCGATAATCTAAACTCACAGGAGAACGACCATAAGGTGCCCGAGGCAGCAACAGACCCTTGGAGACAAGTCGATGGAGGCCGATGTATTGAATCTCGACGTATTTTGAGTGTTCCATCGTCATTAGGAGGCCCCAAACGTTACAATTCACTATCATTCTTGCGTCGGATTCAAAAATCTAGACTCACAGGAGAAGGACCATGTGGTGCCCGAGGCACAAGTCGGCTGGAGGCCGATGTATTGAATCTCGACGCAATTTGAGTGTTCCATCGTCATTACAAGGCCCTGAACGTTACAATTAACTATCATTTTAGCGTCGGATTCGAAAATCTACTCACAGGAGAAGTTCATACGGTGCTCGAGACAGCAATTTCCCCTTGGAGACAAGTCGGCTGGAGGGCGATGTATTGAATCTCGACGCAATTTGAGTGTTCCATCGACATTACAAGGTCCTGAACGTTGCAATTAACTATCATTTTTGCGTCGGATTCGAAAATCTAGACTTACAAGAGAACGACCATAAGGTGCCCGAGCAAGCAATTGACACTTGGAGACAAGTCGGCTGGAGGACGATGTACTGATTCTCGACGCAATTTGAGTGTTCCATCGTCATTAGGAGGCCCTAATCGTTACAATTCACTATCATTTTTGCGTCGGATTCGAAAATCCAGACTCACAGGAGAAAGACCATGTGGGGCCCGAGGCAGCAATAGACCCTTGGAGACAAGTCGGCTGGAGGACGATGTATTGAATCTCGACGCAATTTGAGTGTTCCAACTTCATTAGGAGGCCATAAACGTTACAATTAACTATCATTTTTGCGTCGGATTCGATAATCTAAACTCACAGGAGAACGACCATAAGGTGCCCGAGGCAGCAACAGACCCTTGGAGACAAGTCGGCTGGAGGCCGATGTATTGAATCTCGACGCAATTTGAGTGTTCCATCGTCATTACAAGGTGCCCGAAGCAGCAACAGACCCTTGGAGACAAGTCGGCTGGAGGCCGATGTATTGAATCTCGACGCAATTTGAGTGTTCCATCATCATTACAAGGTGCCCGAGGCAGCAACAGACTCTTGGAGACAAGTCGGCTGGAGGCCGATGTATTGAATCTCGACGCAATTTGAGTGTTCCATCGTCATTACAAAGCCCTGAACGTTACAATTGACTATCATTTTTGCGTCGGATTCGAAAATCTAGACTCACAGGAGAGGGATCATATTGTGCCCGAGACAGCAACATCCCCTTGGAGACAAGTCGGCTGGAGGCCGATGTATTGAATCTCGACGCAATTTGAATGTTCCATCGACATTACAAGGTCCTGAACGTTACAATTAACTATCATTTTTGCGTCGGATTCGAAAATCTAGACTTACAAGAGAACGACCATAAGGTGCCCGAGGCAGCAATTGACACTTGGAGACAAGTCGGCTGGAGGACGATGTACTGATTCTCGACACAATTTGAGTGTTCCATCGTCATTTGGAGGCCCTAAACGTTACAATTCACTATCATTTTTGCGTTGGATTCGAAAATCCAGACTCACAGGAGAAGGACAATGTGGGGCCCGAGGCAGCAATAGACCCTTGGAGACAAGTCGGCTGGAGGACGATGTATTGAATCTCGACGCAATTTGAGTGTTCCATCTTCATTAGGAGACCATAAACGTTACAATTAACTATCAGTTTTGCATCGGATTCGATAATCTAAACTCACAGGAGAACGACCATGTGGTGCCCGAGGCAGCAACAGACACTTGGAGACAAGTCGGCTGGAGGCCGATGTATTGAATCTCGACGCAATTTGAGTGTTCCATCATCATTACAAGGTGCCCGAGGCAGCAACAGACCCTTGGAGACAAGTCGGCTGGAGGCCGATGTATTGAATCTCGACGCAATTTGAGTGTTCCATCGTCATTAGGAGGCCCTAAACGTTACAATGAACTATCATTTTTGCGTCGGATTCGATAATCTAAACTCACAGGAGAACGACCATAAGGTGCCCGAGGCAGCAATAGACCCTTGGAGACAAGTCGGCTGGAGGCCGATGTATTGAATCTCGACGCAATTTGAGTGTTCCATCGACATTACAAGGTCCTGAACGTTACAATTAACTATCATTTTTGCGTCGGATTCGAAAATCTAGACTTACAAGAGAACGACCATAAGGTGCCCGAGGCAGCAATTGACACTTGGAGACAAGTCGGCTGGAGGACGATGTACTGATTCTCGACGCAATTTGAGTGTTCCATCGTCATTAGGAGGCCCTAAACGTTACAATTCACTATCATTTTTGCGTCGGATTCGAAAATCTAGACTCACAGGAGAGGGATCATATTGTGCCCGAGACAGCAACATCCCCTTGGAGACAAGTCGGCTGGAGGCCGATGTATTGAATCTCGACGCAATTTGAGTGTTCCATCGTCATTAGGAGGCCCTGAACGTTACAATTAACTATCAGTTTCGCGTCGGATTCGAAAATCTAGACTCACCGGAGACGGACCATGTGGTGCCCGATGCAGCGATACCCCCTTGGAGACAAGTCGGCTGGAGGCCGATGTATTGAATCTCGACGCAATTTGAGAGTTCCATCGTCATTACGATGCCCTGAACGTTACAATTAACAATCATTTTTGCGTCGGATTCGAAAATCTAGACTCACAGGAGAACGACCATAAGGAGCCCAGGGCAGCAATAGACTCTTGGAGACAAGTCGGCTGGAGGCCGATGAATTGAATCTCGACGCAATCTGAGAGTTCCATTGTCATTAGGAGGCCCTGAACGTTACGATTAACTATCATTTTTGCGTCGGATTCGAAAATCTAGACTTACAAGAGAACGACCATAAGGTGCCCGAGGCAGCATTAGACCCTTGGAGACAAGTCGGCTGGAGGACGATGTATTGAATCTCGACGCAATTTGAGTGTTCCATCGTCATTACGAGGCACTGAACGTTACAATTAACTATCATTCGTGCGACGGATTCGAAAATCTAGACTCACCGGAGACGGACTATGTGGTGCCCGAGGCAGCGATATCCCCTTGGAGACAAGTCGGCTGGAGGCCGATGTATTGAATCTCGACGCAATTTGAGAGTTCCATCGTCATTACGAGGCGCTGAACGTTAAAATTAACAATCATTTTTGCGTCGGATTCGAAAATCTAGACTCACAGGAGAACGACCATAAGGTGCCCAGGGCAGCAATAGACTCTTGGAGTCATGTCGGCTGGAGGCCGATGTATTGAATCTCAACGCAATCTGAGAGTTCCATTGTCATTACAAGGCCGTGAACGTTACAATTAACTATCATTTTTGCGTCGGATTCGAAAATCTACTCACAGGACAAGTTCATACGGTGCTCGAGACAACAATTTCCCCTTGGAGACAAGTCGGCCGGAGGACGATGTATTGAATCTCGACGCAATTTGAGTGTCCCATCGTCATTAGGAGGCCCTAAGCGTTACAATTAACTATCATTTTTGCGTCGGATTCGATAATCTAAACTCACAGGAGAACGACCATAAGGTGCCCGAGGCAGCAACAGACCCTTGGAGACAAGTCGGCAGGAGGCCGATGTATTGAATCTCGACGCAATTTGAGTGTTCCATCGTCATTAGGAGGCCCTAAACGTTACAATTAACTATCATTTTTGCGTCGGATTCGATAATCTAAACTCACAGGAGAACGACCACAAGGTGCCCGAGGCAGCAATAGACCTTTGGAGACAAGTCGGCTGGAGGTCGATGTATTGAATCTCGACGCAATTTGAGTGTTCCATCGTCATTACAAGGTGCCCGAAGCAGCAACAGACCCTTGGAGACAAGTCGGCTGGAGGCCGATGTATTGAATCTCGACGCAATTTGAGTGTTCCATCATCATTACAAGGTGCCCGAGGCAGCAACAGACCCTTGGAGACAAGTCGGCTGGAGGCCGATGTATTGAATCTCGACGCAATTTGAGTGTTCCATCGTCATTACAAAGCCCTGAACGTTACAATTAACAATCAGTTTCGCGTCGGATTCGAAAATCTAGACTCACCGGAGACGGACCATGTGGTGCCCGATGCAGCGATACCCCCTTGGAGACAAGTCGGCTGGAGGCCGATGTATTGAATCTCGACGCAATTTGAGAGTTCCATCGTCATTACGATGCCCTGAACGTTACAATTAACAATCATTTTTGCGTCGGATTCGAAAATCTAGACTCACAGTAGAACGACCGTAGGGAGCCCAGGGCAGCAATAGACTCTTGGAGACAAGTCGGCTGGAGACCGATGTATTGAATCTCGACGCAATTTGAGTGTTCCATCGTCATTAGGAGGCCCTAAACGTTACAATTCACTATCATTTTTGCGTCGGATTCGGAAATCCAGACTCACAGGAGAAGGACCATGTGGGGCCCGAGGCAGCAATAGACCCTTGGAGACAAGTCGACTGGAGGCCGATGTATTGAATCTCGACGCAATTTGAGTGTTCCATCATCATTAGGAGGCCATAAACGTTACAATTAACTATCATTTTTACGTCGGATTCGATAATCTAAACTCACAGGAGAACGACCAAAAGGTGCCCGAGGCAGCAACAGACCCTTGGAGACAAGTCGGCTGGAGGCCGATGTATTGAATCTCGACGCAATTTGAGTGTTCCATCGTCATTACAAGGTGCCCGAAGCAGCAACAGACCCTTGGAGACAAGTCGGCTGGAGGCCGATGTATTGAATCTCGACGCAATTTAAGTGTTCCATCATCATTACAAGGTGCCCGAGGCAGCAACAGACCATTGGAGACAATTCGGCTGGAGGCCGATGTATTGAATCTCGACGCAATTTGAGTGTTCCATCGTCATTAGGTGGCCCTGAACCTTACAATTAACTATCAGTTTCGCGTCGGATTCGAAAATCTAGACTCACAGGAGACGAACCACATGCAGCCCGAGGCAGAATTATCCCCTTGTAGACAAGTCGGATGGAGGAAGATGTATTGAATCTCGACGCAATTTGAGTGTTCCATCGTCATTAGAAGGCCCTGAACGTTACAATTAACTATCATTTTTGCGTCGGATTCGAAAATCTAGACCCACAGGAGAACGACCATATGGTGCCCGAGGCAGCGATATCCCCTTGGAGACAAGTCGGCTGGAGGCCGATGTATTGAATCTCGAGGCAATTTGAGTGTTCCATCGTCATTAGGATGCCCTGAACGTTACAATTGACAATCAGTTTCGCGTCGGTTTCGAAAATCTAGACTCACAGGAGAACGACCATAAGGTGCCCGAGGCAGCAATAGACCCTTGGAGACAAGTCGGCTGGAGGCCGATGTATTGAATCTCGACGCAATTTGAGTGTTCCGTCGTCATTAGGTGGCCCTGAACCTTACAATTAACTAACAGTTTCGCGTCGGATTCGAAAATCTAGACTCACAGGAGACGAACCACATGCAGCCCGAGGCAGTATTATCCCCTTGTAGACAAGTCGGATCGAGGAAGATGTATTGACTCTCGACGCAATTTGAGTGTTCCATCGTCATTAAGAGGCCCTGAGCATTACATTTAACTATCAGTTTTGCGTCGGATTCTAAAATGTTGACTCACAGGGGAACGACCAGACGGTGCCCGAGGCAGCAATAGACCCTTGGAGACAAATCGGCTGAATGCCGATGTATTGAATCTCGAGGCAATTTGAGTGTTCCATCGTCATTAGGAAGCCCTGAACGATACAATTAACAATCAGTTTCGCGTCGGATTCGAAAATCTAGACTCACATGAGAGCGAACATAAGAGGCCGGAGGCAGTAATATCCCCATGGAGACAAGTCGGCTGGAGGACGATGTATTGAATCTCGACGCAATTTGAGAGTTCCATCGGCATTAGGAGGCCCAGAACGTTACAATTAACTATCATTTTTGCGTCGGATTCGAAAATCTAGACTCACAGGAGAATGACCATAAGGTGCCCAAGGCAGCAATACACCCTTGGAGACAAGTCGGCTGGAAGCCGATGTATTGAATCTCGACGCAATTTGAGTGTTCCATCGGCATTAGGAGGCCCTGAACGTTACAATTAACTATCATTTTTGCGTCGGATTCGAAAATCTAGACTCACAGGAGAACGACCAAAAGGTGCCCGAGGCAGCAATACACCCTTGGAGACAAGTCGGCTGGAGGCCGATGTATTGAATCTCGACGCAATTTGAGTGTTCCATCGGCATTAGGAGGCCCTGAACGTTACAGTTAACTATCATTTTAGCGTCGGATTCGAAAATCTACTAACAGGAGAAGGATCATATGGTGCACGAGACTGCAATATCCCCTTGGGTACAAGTCGACTGGAGGTCGATGTATTGACTCTCGACGCAATTTGAGTGTTCCATCGGCATTAGGAGGCCCTAAACGTTACAATTAACTATCATTTTTGCGTCGGATTCGATAATCGAAGCTCACAGGAGAACGACCATAAGAAGCCCGAGGCAGCAACAGACCCTTGGAGACAAGTCGGCTGGAGGCCAATGTATTGAATCTCGACGCAATTTGAGTGTTCCATCGTCATTAGGAGGCCCTAAACGTTACAATTAACTATGAGTTTTGCGTCGGTTTCGATAATCTAAACTCACAGGAGAACGACCATATGGTGCCCGAGACAGCAATAGATCCTTGGAGACAAGTCGGCTGGAGGACGATGTATTGAATCTCGTCGCAATTTGAGTGTTCCATCGTCATTAGGAGGCCCTGAACGTTACAATTAACTATCATTTTATCGTCGGATTCGAAAATCTAGACTCACACGAGAACGCCCATAAGGTGCCCGAGGCAGCAACAGACCCTTGGAGACAAGTCGGCTGGAGGCCGATGTATTGAATCTCGACGCAATTTGAGTGTTCCATCGTCATTACAAGGCCCTGAACGTTACAATTAACTATCATTTTTGCGTCGGATTCGAAAATCTAGACTCACAGGAGAACGACCGTAAGGTGCCCGAGGCAGCAATAGACCCTTGGAGACAAGTCGGCTGGAGGCCGATGTATTGAATCTCGACGCAATTTGAGTGTTCCATCGTCATTAAGAGGTATTGAGCATTACATTTAAACATCAGTTTTGCGTCGGATTCTAAAATGTTGACTCACAGGGGAACGACCATACGGTGCCCGAGGCAGCAATAAACCCTTGGAGACAAGTCGGCTGGAGGCCGATGTATTGAATCTCGAGGCAATTTGAGTGTTCCATCGTCATTACGAAGCCCTCAACGTTACAATTAACAATCAGTTCCGCGTCGGATTCGAAATTCTAGACTCACATGACAGCGAACATAAGAGGCCGGAGGCAGTAATATCCCCACGGAGACAAGTCGGCTGGAGGACGATGTTTTGAATCTCGACGCAATTTGAGTGTCCCATCGTCATTAGGAGGCACTAAACGTTAAAATTAACTATCATTTTTGCGTCGGATTCGATAATCTAAACCCACAGGAGAACGACCATAAGGTGCCCGAGGCAGCAATAAACCCTTGGAGACAAGTCGGCTGGAGGCCGATGTATTGAATCTCGACGCAATTTGAGTGTTCCATCGGTATTAGGAGGCCATGAACGTTACAGTTAACTATCATTTTAGCGTCGGATTCGAAAATCTACTAACAGGAGAAGGATCATATGGTGCATGAGACTGCAATATCCCCTCGGATACAAGTCGACTGGAGGTCGATGTATTGACTCTCGAAGCAATTTGAGTCTTCTATCGTCATTAGGAGGCCCTGAACGTTACAATTCACTATCATTTTTGCGTCGGATTCGAAAATCTAGACTCACAGGAGACGGACCACATGGAGCTCGAGGCAGCAATATCCCCTTGTAGACAAGTCGGCTGGAGGAAGATGTATTGAATCTCGGCGCAATTTGAGTGCTCCATCGTCATTAGGAGGCCCTAAACGTTACAATTAACTATCATTTTTGCGTCGGATTCGATAATCTAAACTCACAGGAGAACGACCATAAGGTGCCCGAGGCAGCAACAGACCCTTGGAGACAAGTCGGCTGGAGGCCGATGTATTGAATCTCGACGCAATTTGAGTGTTCCATCGTCATTAGAAGGCCCTGAACGTTACAATTAACTATCATTTTTGCGTCGGATTCGAAAATCTAGACCCACCGGAGAACGACCATATGGTGCCCGAGGCAGCGATATCCCCTTGGAGACAAGTCGGCTGGAGGACGATGTATTGAATCTCGAGGCAATTTGAGAGTTCCATCGGCATTAGGAGGCCCAGAACGTTACAATTAACTATCATTTTTGCGTCGGATTCGAAAATCTAGACTCACAGGAGAACGACCATAAGGTGCCCAAGGCAGCAATACACCCTTGGAGACAAGTCGGCTGGAAGCCGATGTATTGAATCTCGACGCAATTTGAGTGTTCCATCGGCATTAGGAGGTCCTGAACGTTACAATTAACTATCATTTTTGCGTCGGATTCGAAAATCTAGACTCACAGGAGAACGACCATAAGGTGCCCGAGGCAGCAATACACCCTTGGAGACAAGTCGGCTGGAGGCCGATGTATTGAATCTCGACGCAATTTGAGTGTTCCATCGGCATTAGGAGGCCCTGAACGTTACAGTTAACTATCATTTTAGCGTCGGATTCGAAAATCTACTAACAGGAGAAGGATCATATGGTGCACGAGACTGCAATATCCCCTTGGGTACAAGTCGACTGGAGGTCGATGTATTGACTCTCGACGCAATTTGAGTGTTCCATCGGCATTAGGAGGCCCTAAACGTTACAATTAACTATCATTTTTGCGTCGGATTCGATAATCGAAGCTCACAGGAGAACGACCATAAGAAGCCCGAGGCAGCAACAAACCCTTGGAGACAAGTCGGCTGGAGGCCAATGTATTGAATCTCGACGCAATTTGAGTGTTCCATCGTCATTAGGAGGCCCTAAACGTTACAATTAACTATGAGTTTTGCGTCGGTTTCGATAATCTAAACTCACAGGACAACGACCATATGGTGCCCGAGACAGCAGTAGATCCTTGGAGACAAGTCGGCTGGAGGACGATGTATTGAATCTCGTCGCAATTTGAGTGTTCCATCGTCATTAGGAGGCCCTGAACGTTACAATTAACTATCATTTTATCGTCGGATTCGAAAATCTAGACTCACAGGAGAACGCCCATAAGGTGCCCGAGGCAGCAACAGACCCTTGGAGACAAGTCGGCTGGAGGCCGATGTATTGAATCTCGACGCAATTTGAGTGTTCCATCGTCATTACAAGGCCCTGAACGTTACAATTAACTATCATTTTTGCGTCGGATTCGAAAATCTAGACTCACAGGAGAACGACCGTAAGGTGCCCGAGGCAGCAATAGACCCTTGGAGACAAGTCGGCTGGAGGCCGATGTATTGAATCTCGACGCAATTTGAGTGTTCCATCGTCATTAAGAGGTCCTGAGCATTACATTTAAACATCAGTTTTGCGTCGGATTCTAAAATGTTGACTCACAGGGGAACGACCATACGGTGCCCGAGGCAGCAATAAACCCTTGGAGACAAGTCGGCTGGAGGCCGATGTATTGAATCTCGAGGCAATTTGAGTGATTCCATCGTCATTAGGAAGCCCTCAACGTTACAATTAACAATCAGTTTCGCGTCGGATTCGAAATTCTAGACTCACATGACAGCGAACATAAGAGGCCGGAGGCAGTAATATCCCCACGGAGACAAGTCGGCTGGAGGACGATGTTTTGAATCTCGACGCAATTTGAGTGACCCATCGTCATTAGGAGGCACTAAACGTTAAAATTAACTATCATTTTTGCGTCGGATTCGATAATCTAAACCCACAGGAGAACGACCATAAGGTGCCCGAGGCAGCAATAAACCCTTGGAGACAAGTCGGCTGGAGGCCGATGTATTGAATCTCGACGCAATTTGAGTGTTCCATCGGCATTAGGAGGCCATGAACGTTACAGTTAACTATCATTTTAGCGTCGGATTCGAAAATCTACTAACAGGAGAATTATCATATGGTGCATGAGACTGCAATATCCCCTCGGATACAAGTCGACTGGAGGTCGATGTATTGACTCTCGAAGCAATTTGAGTCTTCTATCGTCATTAGGAGGCCCTGAACGTTACAATTCACTATCATTTTTGCGTCGGATTCGAAAATCTAGACTCACAGGAGACGGACCACATGGAGCCCATGGCAGCAATATCCCCTTGTAGACAAGTCGGCTGGAGGAAGATGTATTGAATCTCGGCGCAATTTGAGTGCTCCATCGTCATTAGGAGGCCCTAAACGTTACAATTAACTATCATTTTTGCGTCGGATTCGATAATCTAAACTCACAGGAGAACGACCATAAGGTGCCCGAGGCAGCAACAGACCCTTGTAGACAAGTCGGCTGGAAGCCGATGTATTGAATCTCGACGCAATTTGAGTGTTCCATCGTCATTAGAAGGCCCTGAACGTTACAATTAACTATCATTTTTGCGTCGGATTCGAAAATCTAGACCCACAGGAGAACGACCATATGGTGCCCGAGGCAGCGATATCCCCTTGGAGACAAGTCGGCTGGAGGCCGATGTATTGAATCTCGAGGCAATTTGAGTGTTCCATCGTCATTAGGATGCCCTGAACGTTACAATTGACAATCAGTTTCGCGTCGGTTTCGAAAATCTAGACTCACATGAGAGCGAACATAAGAGGCCGGAAGCAGTAATATCCCCATGGAGACACGTCGGCTGGAGGACGATGTATTGAATCTCGACGCAATTTGAGAGTTCCATCGGCATTAGGAGGCCCAGAACGTTACAATTAACTATCATTTTTGCGTCGGATTCGAAAATCTAGACTCAGAGGAGAACGACCATAAGGTGCCCAAGGCAGCAATACACCCTTGGAGACAAGTCGGCTGGAAGCCGATGTATTGAATCTCGACGCAATTTGAGTGTTCCATCGGCATTAGGAGGCCCTGAACGTTACAATTAACTATCATTTTTGCGTCGGATTCGAAAACCTAGACTTACAAGAGAACGACCATAAGGTGCCCGAGGCAGCAATAGACCCTTGGAGACAAGTCGGCTGGAGGTCCATGTATTGAATCTCGACGCAATTTGAGTGTTCCATCGCCAATAGGAGGCCCTGAACGTTACAATTAACTATGAGTTTTGCGTCGGATTCGAAAATCTAGACTCACAGGAGAACGACCATTTGGTGCCCGAGGCAGCAATAGACCCTTGGAGACAAGTCGGCTGGAGGACGATGTATTGAACCTCGTCGCAATTTGAGTGTTCCATCGTCATTAGGAGGCCCTGAACGCTACAATTAACTATCATTTTTGCGTCGGATTCGAAAATCTAGACTCACAGGAGAACGACCATAAGGTGCCCGAGGCAGCAACAGACCCTTGGAGACAAGTCGGCTGGAGGCCGATGTATTGAATCTCGACGCAATTTGAGTGTTCCATCGTCATTACAAGGCCCTGACCGTTACAATTAACTATCATTTTTGCGTCGGATTCGAAAATCTAGACTCACAGGAGACGAACCACATGCAGCCCGAGGCAGCATTATCCCCTTGTAGACAAGTCGGATGGAGGAAGATGTATTGACTCACGACGCAATTTGAGTGTTCCATCGTCATTAAGAGGCCCTGAGCATTACATTTAACTATCAGTTTTGCGTCGGATTCTAAAATGTTGACTCACAGGGGAACGACCATACGGTGCCCGAGGCAGCAATAGACCCTTGGAGACAAATCGGCTGAATGCCGATGTATTGAATCTCGAGGCAATTTGAGTGTTCCATCGTCATTAGGAAGCCCTGAACGATACAATTAACAATCAGTTTCGCGTCGGATTCGAAAATCTAGACTCACATGAGAGCGAACATAAGAGGCCGGAGGCAGTAATATCCCCATGGAGACAAGTCGGCTTTAGGACGATGTATTGAATCTCGACGCAATTTGAGAGTTCCATCGGCATTAGGAGGCCCAGAACGTTACAATTAACTATCATTTTTGCGTCGGATTCGAAAATCTAGACTCACAGGAGAACGACCATAAGGTGCCCAAGGCAGCAATACACCCTTGGAGACAAGTCGGCTGGAAGCCGATGTATTGAATCTCGACGCAATTTGAGTGTTCCATCGGCATTAGGAGGCCCTGAACGTTACAATTAACTATCATTTTTGCGTCGGATTCGAAAATCTATACTCACAGGAGAACGACCATAAGGTGCCCGAGGCAGCAATACACCCTTGGAGACAAGTCGGCTGGAGGCCGATGTATTGAATCTCGACGCAATTTGAGTGTTCCATCGGCATTAGGAGGCCCTGAACGTTACAGTTAACTATCATTTTAGCGTCGGATTCGAAAATCTACTAACAGGAGAAGGATCATATGGTGCATGAGACTGCAATATCCCCTTGGGTACAAGTCGACTGGAGGTCGATGTATTGACTCTCGACGCAATTTGAGTGTTCCATCGGCATTAGGAGGCCCTAAACGTTACAATTAACTATCATTTTTGCGTCGGATTCGATAATCTAAGCTCACAGGAGAACGACCTTAAGAAGCCCGAGGCAGCAACAGACCCTTGGAGACAAGTCGGCTGGAGGCCAATGTATTGAATCTCGACGCAATTTGAGTGTTCCATCGTCATTAGGAGGCCCTAAACGTTACAATTAACTATGAGTTTTGCGTCGGTTTCGATAATCTAAACTCACAGGAGAACGACCATATGGTGCCCGAGACAGCAATAGATCCTTGGAGACAAGTCGGCTGGAGGACGATGTATTGAATCTCGTCGCAATTTGAGTGTTCCATCGTCATTAGGAGGCCCTGAACGTTACAATTAACTATCATTTTATCGTCGGATTCGAAAATCTAGACTCACAGGAGAACGCCCATAAGGTGCCCGAGGCAGCAACAGACCCTTGGAGACAAGTCGGCTGGAGGCCGATGTATTGAATCTCGACGCAATTTGAGTGTTCCATCGTCATTACAAGGCCCTGAACGTTACAATTAACTATCATTTTTGCGTCGGATTCGAAAATCTAGACTCACAGGAGAACGACCGTAAGGTGCCCGAGGCAGCAATAGACCCTTGGAGACAAGTCGGCTGGAGGCCGATGTATTGAATCTCGACGCAATTTGAGTGTTCCATCGCCATTAAGAGGTCCTGAGCATTACATTTAAACATCAGTTTTGCGTCGGATTCTAAAATGTTGACTCACAGGTGAACGACCATACGGTGCCCGAGGCAGCAATAAACCCTTGGAGACAAGTCGGCTGGAGGCCGATGTATTGAATCTCGAGGCAATTTGAGTGTTCCATCGTCATTAGGAAGCCCTCAACGTTACAATTAACTATGAGTTTTGCGTCGGATTCGATAATCTAAACCCACAGGAGAACGACCATAAGGTGCCCGAGGCAGCAATAAACCCTTGGAGACAAGTCGGCTGGAGGCCGATGTATTGAATCTCGAGGCAATTTGAGTGATTCCATCGTCATTAGGAAGCCCTCAACGTAACAATTAACAATCAGTTTCGCGTCGGATTCGAAATTCTAGACTCACATGACAGCGAACATAAGAGGCCGGAGGCAGTAATATCCCCACGGAGACAAGTCGGCTGGAGGACGATGTTTTGAATCTCGACGCAATTTGAGTGACCCATCGTCATTAGGAGGCACTAAACGTTAAAATTAACTATCATTTTTGCGTCGGATTCGATAATCTAAACCCACAGGAGAACGACCATAAGGTGCCCGAGGCAGCAATAAACCCTTGGAGACAAGTCGGCTGGAGGCCGATGTATTGAATCTCGACGCAATTTGAGTGTTCCATCGGCATTAGGAGGCCATGAACGTTACAGTTAACTATCATTTTAGCGTCGGATTCGAAAATCTACTAACAGGAGAAGGATCATATGGTGCATGAGACTGCAATATCCCCTCGGATACAAGTCGACTGGAGGTCGATGTATTGACTCTCGAAGCAATTTGAGTCTTCTATCGTCATTAGGAGGCCCTGAACGTTACAATTCACTATCATTTTTGCGTCGGATTCGAAAATCTAGACTCACAGGAGACGGACCACATGGAGCCCATGGCAGCAATATCCCCTTGTAGACAAGTCGGCTGGAGGAAGATGTATTGAATCTCGGCGCAATTTGAGTGCTCCATCGTCATTAGGAGGCCCTAAACGTTACAATTAACTATCATTTTTGCGTCGGATTCGATAATCTAAACTCACAGGAGAACGACCATAAGGTGCCCGAGGCAGCAACAGACCCTTGTAGACAAGTCGGCTGGAAGCCGATGTATTGAATCTCGACGCAATTTGAGTGTTCCATCGTCATTAGAAGGCCCTGAACGTTACAATTAACTATCATTTTTGCGTCGGATTCGAAAATCTAGACCCACAGGAGAACGACCATATGGTGCCCGAGGCAGCGATATCCCCTTGGAGACAAGTCGGCTGGAGGCCGATGTATTGAATCTCGAGGCAATTTGAGTGTTCCATCGTCATTAGGATGCCCTGAACGTTACAATTGACAATCAGTTTCGCGTCGGTTTCGAAAATCTAGACTCACATGAGAGCGAACATAAGAGGCCGGAAGCAGTAATATCCCCATGGAGACACGTCGGCTGGAGGACGATGTATTGAATCTCGACGCAATTTGAGAGTTCCATCGGCATTAGGAGGCCCAGAACGTTACAATTAACTATCATTTTTGCGTCGGATTCGAAAATCTAGACTCAGAGGAGAACGACCATAAGGTGCCCAAGGCAGCAATACACCCTTGGAGACAAGTCGGCTGGAAGCCGATGTATTGAATCTCGACGCAATTTGAGTGTTCCATCGGCATTAGGAGGCCCAGAACGTTACAATTAACTATCATTTTTGCGTCGGATTCGAAAACCTAGACTTACAAGAGAACGACCATAAGGTGCCCGAGGCAGCAATAGACCCTTCGAGACAAGTCGGCTGGAGGTCCATGTATTGAATCTCGACGCAATTTGAGTGTTCCATCGCCAATAGGAGGCCCTGAACGTTACAATTAACTATGAGTTTTGCGTCGGATTCGAAAATCTAGACTCACAGGAGAACGACCATTTGGTGCCCGAGGCAGCAATAGACCCTTGGAGACAAGTCGGCTGGAGGACGATGTATTGAACCTCGTCGCAATTTGAGTGTTCCATCGTCATTAGGAGGCCCTGAACGTTACAATTAACTATCATTTTTGCGTCGGATTCGAAAATCTAGACTCACAGGAGAACGACCATAAGGTGCCCGAGGCAGCAACAGACCCTTGGAGACAAGTCGGCTGGAGGCCGATGTATTGAATCTCGACGCAATTTGAGTGTTCCATCGTCATTACAAGGCCCTGACCGTTACAATTAAGTATCATTTTTGCGTCGGATTCGAAAATCTAGACTCACAGGAGACGAACCACATGCAGCCCGAGGCAGCATTATTGCCTTGTAGACAAGTCGGATGGAGGAAGATGTATTGACTCACGACGCAATTTGAGTGTTCCATCGTCATTAAGAGGCCCTGAGCATTACATTTAACTATCAGTTTTGCGTCGGATTCTAAAATGTTGACTCACAGGGGAACGACCATACGGTGCCCGAGGCAGCAATAGACCCTTGGAGACAAATCGGCTGAATGCCGATGTATTGAATCTCGAGGCAATTTGAGTGTTCCATCGTCATTAGGAAGCCCTGAACGATACAATTAACAATCAGTTTCGCGTCGGATTCGAAAATCTAGACTCACATGAGAGCGAACATAAGAGGCCGGAGGCAGTAACATCCCCATGGAGACAAGTCGGCTGGAGGACGATGTATTGAATCTCGACGCAATTTGAGAGTTCCATCGGCATTAGGAGGCCCAGAACGTTACAATTAACTATCATTTTTGCGTCGGATTCGAAAATCTAGACTCACAGGAGAACGACCATAAGGTGCCCAAGGCAGCAATACACCCTTGGAGACAAGTCGGCTGGAAGCCGATGTATTGAATCTCGACGCAATTTGAGTGTTCCATCGGCATTAGGAGGCCCTGAACGTTACAATTAACTATCATTTTTGCGTCGGATTCGAAAATCTATACTCACAGGAGAACGACCATAAGGTGCCCGAGGCAGCAATACACCCTTGGAGACAAGTCGGCTGGAGGCCGATGTATTGAATCTCGACGCAATTTGAGTGTTCCATCGGCATTAGGAGGCCCTGAACGTTACAGTTAACTATCATTTTAGCGTCGGATTCGAAAATCTACTAACAGGAGAAGGATCATATGGTGCATGAGACTGCAATATCCCCTTGGGTACAAGTCGACTGGAGGTCGATGTATTGACTCTCGACGCAATTTGAGTGTTCCATCGGCATTAGGAGGCCCTAAACGTTACAATTAACTATCATTTTTGCGTCGGATTCGATAATCTAAGCTCACAGGAGAACGACCATAAGAAGCCCGAGGCAGCAACAGACCCTTGGAGACAAGTCGGCTGGAGGCCAATGTATTGAATCTCGACGCAATTTGAGTGTTCCATCGTCATTAGGAGGCCCTAAACGTTACAATTAACTATGAGTTTTGCGTCGGTTTCGATAATCTAAACTCACAGGAGAACGACCATATGGTGCCCGAGACAGCAATAGATCCTTGGAGACAAGTCGGCTGGAGGACGATGTATTGAATCTCGTCGCAATTTGAGTGTTCCATCGTCATTAGGAGGCCCTGAACGTTACAATTAACTATCATTTTATCGTCGGATTCGACAATCTAGACTCACAGGAGAACGCCCATAAGGTGCCCGAGGCAGCAACAGACCCTTGGAGACAAGTCGGCTGGAGGCCGATGTATTGAATCTCGACGCAATTTGAGTGTTCCATCGTCATTACAAGGCCCTGAACGTTACAATTAACTATCATTTTTGCGTCGGATTCGAAAATCTAGACTCACAGGAGAACGACCGTAAGGTGCCCGAGGCAGCAATAGACCCTTGGAGACAAGTCGGCTGGAGGCCGATGTATTGAATCTCGACGCAATTTGAGTGTTCCATCGTCATTAAGAGGTCCTGAGCATTACATTTAAACATCAGTTTTGCGTCGGATTCTAAAATGTTGACTCACAGGTGAACGACCATACGGTGCCCGAGGCAGCAATAAACCCTTGGAGACAAGTCGGCTGGAGGCCGATGTATTGAATCTCGAGGCAATTTGAGTGTTCCATCGTCATTAGGAAGCCCTCAACGTTACAATTAACTATGAGTTTTGCGTCGGATTCGATAATCTAAACCCACAGGAGAACGACCATAAGGTGCCCGAGGCAGCAATAAACCCTTGGAGACAAGTCGGCTGGAGGCCGATGTATTGAATCTCGACGCAATTTGAGTGTTCCATCGGCATTAGGAGGCCATGAACGTTACAGTTAACTATCATTTTAGCGTCGGATTCGAAAATCTACTAACAGGAGAAGGATCATATGGTGCATGAGACTGCAATATCCCCTCGGATACAAGTCGACTGGAGGTCGATGTATTGACTCTCGACGCAATTTGAGTGTTCCATCGTCATTAGGAGGCCCTAAACGCTACAATTAACTATGAGTTTTGCGTCGGACTCGATAATCTAAACTCACAGGAGAACGACCATATGGTGCCCGAGGCAGCAATAGACCCTTGGAGACAAGTCGGCTGGAGGTCGATGTATTGAATCTCGACGCAATTTGAGTGTTCCATCGCCAATAGGAGACCCTGAACGTTACAATTAACTATGAGTTTTCCGTCGGATTCGAAAATCTAGACTCACAGGAGAACGACCATTTGGTGCCCGAGGCAGCAATAGACCCTTGGAGACAAGTCGGCTGGAGGACGATGTATTGAATCTCGTCGCAATTTGAGTGTTCCATCGTCATTAGGAGGCCCTGAACGTTACAATTAACTATCATTTTATCGTCGGATACGAAAATCTAGACTCACAGGAGAACGCCCATAAGGTGCCCGAGGCAGCAACAGACCCTTGGAGACAAGTCGGCTGGAGGCCAATGTATTGAATCTCGACGCAATTTGAGTGTTCCATCGTCATTACAAGGCCCTGAACGTTACAATTAACTATGAGTTTTGCGTCGGATTCTAAAATGTTTACTCACAGGGGAACGACCATACGGTGCCCGAGGCAGCAATAGACCCTTGGAGACAAATCGGCTGAATGCCGATGTATTGAATCTCGAGGCAATTTGAGTGTTCCATCGTCATTAGGAAGCCCTCAACGTTACAATTAACAATCAGTTTCGCGTCGGATTCGAAAATCTAGACTCACATGAGAGCGAACACAAGAGGCCGGAGGCAGTAATATCCCCATGGAGACAAGTCAGCTGGAGGACGATGTATTGAATCTCGACGCAATTTGAGTGTCCCTTCGTCATTAGGAGGCCCTAAACGTTACAATTAACTATCATTTTTTCGTCGGATTCGAAAATCTAAACTCACAGGAGAACGACCATAAGGTGCCCGAGGCAGCAACAGACCCTTGGAGACAAGTCGGCTGGAGGCCGATGTAATGAATCTCGACGCAATTTGAGTGTTTCATCGGCATTAGGAGGCCCTGAACGTTACAGTTAACTATCATTTTAGCGTCGGATTCGAAAATCTACTAACAGGAGAAGGATCATATGGTGCACGAGACTGCAATATCCCCTTGGATACAAGTCGACTGGAGGTCGATGTATTGACTCTCGACGCAATTTGAGTGTTCCATCGCCAATAGGAGGCCCTGAACGTTACAATTAACTATCATTTTTGCGTCGGATTCGAAAATCTAGACTCACAGGAGAACGACCATAAGGTGCCCGAGGCAGCAACAGACCCTTGGAGACAAGTCGGCTGGAGGCCGATGTATTGAATCTCGACGCAATTTGAGTGTTCCATTGGCATTAGGAGGCCCTGTACGTTACAGTTAACTATCATTTTAGCGTCGGATTCGAAAATCTACTAACAGGAGAAGGATCATATGGTGCACGAGACTGCAATATCCCCTTGGAGACAAGTCGGCTGGAAACCGATGTATTGACTCTTAACGCAATTTGAGTGTTCCATCGTCATTAGGAGGCCCTGAACGTTACAATTAACAATCATTTTAGCGTCGGATTCGAAAATCTACTCACAGGAGAAGTTCATACGGTGCCCGAGACAGCAATATCCCCGCGGAGACAAGTCCGCTGGAGGCCGATGTATTGAATCTCGACGCAATTTGAGTGTTCCATCGTCACTAGGAGGCCCTGAACCTTACGATTAACTATCAGTTTCGCGTCGGATTCGAAAATCTTAACTCACCATAAGGTGCCCGAGGCAGCAACAGACCCTTGGAGACAAGTCGGCTGGAGGACGATCAATTGAATCTCGTCGCAATTTGAGTGTTCCATCGTCATTAGGAGGCCCTGAACGTTACAATTAACTATCATTTTATCGTCGGATTCGAAAATCTAGACTCACAGGAGAACGACCATAAGGTGCCCGAGGCAGCAACAGACCATAGGAGACAAGTCGGCTGGAGGCCGATGTATTGAATCTCGACGCAATTTGAGTGTTCCATCGTCATTACAAGGCCCTGAACGTTACAATTAACTATCATTTTTGCGTCGGATACGAAAATCTAGACTCACAGGAGAACGACCATAAGGTGCTCGAGCCAGCAATAGACCCTTGGAGACAAGTCGGCTGGAGGCCGATGTATTGAATCTCGACGCAATTTGAGTGTTCCATCGGCATTAGGAGGCCCTGAACGTTACAATTAACTATCATTTTTGCGACGGATTCGAAAATCTAGACTCACCGGAGACGGACCATGTGGTGCCCGAGGAAGCGATATCCCCTTGGAGACAAGTCGGCTGGAGGCCGATGTATTGAATCTCGACGCAATTTGAGTGTTCCATCGTCATTAGGAGGCCCTAAACGTTACAATTAACAATCAGTTTCGCGTCGGATTCGAAATTCTAGACTCACATGAGAGCGAACATAAGAGGCCGGAGGCAGTAATATCCCCACGGAGACAAGTCGGCTGGAGGACGATGTATTGAATCTCGACGCAATTTGAGTGTCCCATCGTCATTAGGAGGCCCTAAACGTTGAAATTAACTATCATTTTTGCGTCGGATTCGATAATCTAAACCCACAGGAGAACGACCATAAGGTGCCCGAGGCAGCAATAAACCCTTGGAGACAAGTCGGCTGGAGGCCGATATATTGAACCTCGACGCAATTTGAGTGTTCCATCGGCATTAGGAGGGCCTGAACGTTACAGTTAACTATCATTTTAGCGTCGGATTCGAAAATCTACTAACAGGAGAAGGATCATATGGTGCATGAGACTGCAATATCCCCTCGGATACAAGTCGACTGGAGGTCGATGTATTGACTCTCGACGCAATTTGAGTGTTCCATCGTCATTAGGAGGCCCTAAACTTTACAATTAACTATGAGTTTTGCGTCGGATTCGATAATCTAAACTCACAGGTGAACGACCATATGGTGCCCGAGGCAGCAATAGACCCTTGGAGACAAGTCGGCTGGAGGTCGATGTATTGAATCTCGACGCAATTTGAGTGTTCCATCGCCAATAGGAGACCCTGAACGTTACAATTAACTATGAGTTTTGCGTCGGATTCGAAAATCTAGACTCACAGGAGAACGACCATTTGGTGCCCGAGACAGCAATAGATCCTTGGAGACAAGTCGGCTGGAGGACGATGTATTGAATCTCGTCGCAATTTGAGTGTTCCATCGTCATTAGGAGGCCCTGAACGTTACAATTAACTATCATTTTATCGTCGGATTCGAAAATCTAGACTCACACGAGAACGCCCATAAGGTGCCCGAGGCAGCAACAGACCCTTGGAGACAAGTAGCTGGAGGCCGATGTATTGAATCTCGACGCAATTTGAGTGTTCCATCGTCATTACAAGGCCCTGAACGTTACAATTAACTATGAGTTTTGCGTCGGATTCTAAAATGTTTACTCACAGGGGAACGACCATACGGTGCCCGAGGCAGCAATAGACCCTTGGAGACAAATCGGCTGAATGACGATGTATTGAATCTCGAGGCAATTTGAGTGTTCCATCGTCATTAGGAAGCCCTCAACGTTACAATTAACAATCAGTTTCGCGTCGGATTCGAAAATCTAGACTCACATGAGAGCGAACACAAGAGGCCGGAGGCAGTAATATCCCCATGGAGACAAGTCAGCTGGAGGACGATGTATTGAATCTCGACGCAATTTGAGTGTCCCATCGTCATTAGGAGGCCCTAAACGTTACAATTAACTATCATTTTTTCGTCGGATTCGAAAATCTAAACTCACAGGAGAACGACCATAAGGTGCCCGAGGCAGCAACAGACCCTTGGAGACAAGTCGGCTGGAGGCCGATGTAATGAATCTCGACGCAATTTGAGTGTTCCATCGGCATTAGGAGGCCCTGAACGTTACAGTTAACTATCATTTTAGCGTCGGATTCGAAAATCTACTAACAGGAGAAGGATCATATTGTGCACGAGACTGCAATATCCCCTTGGATACAAGTCGACTGGAGGTCGATGTATTGACTCTCGACGCAATTTGAGTGTTCCGTCGCCAATAGGAGGCCCTGAACGTTACAATTAACTATCATTTTTGCGTCGGATTCGAAAATCTAGACTCACAGGAGAACGACCATAAGGTGCCCGAGGCAGCAACAGACCCTTGGAGACAAGTCGGCTGGAGGAGGATGTATTGAATCTCGACGCAATTTGAGTGTTCCATTGGCATTAGGAGGCCCTGTACGTTACAGTTAACTATCATTTTAGCGTCGGATTCGAAAATCTACTAACAGGAGAAGGATCATATGGTGCACGAGACTGCAATATCCCCTTGGAGACAAGTCGGCTGGAAACCGATGTATTGACTCTTAACGCAATTTGAGTGTTCCATCGTCATTAGGAGGCCCTGAACGTTACAATTAACAATCATTTTAGCGTCGGATTCGAAAATCTACTCACAGGAGAAGTTCATACGGTGCCCGAGACAGCAATATCCCCGCGGAGACAAGTCCGCTGGAGGCCGATGTATTGAATCTCGACGCAATTTGAGTGTTCCATCGTCACTAGGAGGCCCTGAACCTTACGATTAACTATCAGTTTCGCGTCGGATTCGAAAATCTTAACTCACCATAAGGTGCCCGAGGCAGCAACAGACCCTTGGAGACAAGTCGGCTGGAGGACGATCAATTGAATCTCGTCGCAATTTGAGTGTTCCATCGTCATTAGGAGGCCCTGAACGTTACAATTAACTATCATTTTATCGTCGGATTCGAAAATCTAGACTCACAGGAGAACGACCATAAGGTGCCCGAGGCAGCAACAGACCATAGGAGACAAGTCGGCTGGAGGCCGATGTATTGAATCTCGACGCAATTTGAGTGTTCCATCGCCAATAGGAGGCCCTGAACGTTACAATTAACTATCATTTTTGCGTCGGATTCGATAATCTAAACTCACAGGAGAACGACCATAAGGTGCCCGAGGCAGCAATAAACCCTTGGAGACAAGTCGGCTGGAGGCCGATGTATTGAATCTCGAGGCAATTTGAGTGTTCCATCGTCATTAGGAAGCCCTCAACGTTACAATTAACAATCAGTTTCGCGTCGGATTCGAAATTCTAGACTCACATGAGAGCGAACATAAGAGGCCGGAGGCAGTAATATCCCCACGGAGACAAGTCGGCTGGAGGACGATGTATTGAATCTCGACGCAATTTGAGTGTCCCATCGTCATTAGGAGGCCCTAAACGTTGAAATTAACTATCATTTTTGCGTCGGATTCGATAATCTAAACCCACAGGAGAACGACCATAAGGTGCCCGAGGCAGCAATAAACCCTTGGAGACAAGTCGGCTGGAGGCCGATATATTGAACCTCGACGCAATTTGAGTGTTCCATCGGCATTAGGAGGGCCTGAACGTTACAGTTAACTATCATTTTAGCGTCGGATTCGAAAATCTACTAACAGGAGAAGGATCATATGGTGCATGAGACTGCAATATCCCCTCGGATACAAGTCGACTGGAGGTCGATGTATTGACTCTCGACGCAATTTGAGTGTTCCATCGTCATTAGGAGGCCCTAAACTTTACAATTAACTATGAGTTTTGCGTCGGATTCGATAATCTAAACTCACAGGTGAACGACCATATGGTGCCCGAGGCAGCAATAGACCCTTGGAGACAAGTCGGCTGGAGGTCGATGTATTGAATCTCGACGCAATTTGAGTGTTCCATCGCCAATAGGAGACCCTGAACGTTACAATTAACTATGAGTTTTGCGTCGGATTCGAAAATCTAGACTCACAGGAGAACGACCATTTGTTGCCCGAGACAGCAATAGATCCTTGGAGACAAGTCGGCTGGAGGACGATGTATTGAATCTCGTCGCAATTTGAGTGTTCCATCGTCATTAGGAGGCCCTGAACGTTACAATTAACTATCATTTTATCGTCGGATTCGAAAATCTAGACTCACACGAGAACGCCCATAAGGTGCCCGAGGCAGCAACAGACCCTTGGAGACAAGTAGCTGGAGGCCGATGTATTGAATCTCGACGCAATTTGAGTGTTCCATCGTCATTACAAGGCCCTGAACGTTACAATTAACTATGAGTTTTGCGTCGGATTCTAAAATGTTTACTCACAGGGGAACGACCATACGGTGCCCGAGGCAGCAATAGACCCTTGGAGACAAATCGGCTGAATGACGATGTATTGAATCTCGAGGCAATTTGAGTGTTCCATCGTCATTAGGAAGCCCTCAACGTTACAATTAACAATCAGTTTCGCGTCGGATTCGAAAATCTAGACTCACATGAGAGCGAACACAAGAGGCCGGAGGCAGTAATATCCCCATGGAGACAAGTCAGCTGGAGGACGATGTATTGAATCTCGACGCAATTTGAGTGTCCCATCGTCATTAGGAGGCCCTAAACGTTACAATTAACTATCATTTTTTCGTCGGATTCGAAAATCTAAACTCACAGGAGAACGACCATAAGGTGCCCGAGGCAGCAACAGACCCTTGGAGACAAGTCGGCTGGAGGCCGATGTAATGAATCTCGACGCAATTTGAGTGTTCCATCGGCATTAGGAGGCCCTGAACGTTACAGTTAACTATCATTTTAGCGTCGGATTCGAAAATCTACTAACAGGAGAAGGATCATATTGTGCACGAGACTGCAATATCCCCTTAGATACAAGTCGACTGGAGGTCGATGTATTGACTCTCGACGCAATTTGAGTGTTCCGTCGCCAATAGGAGGCCCTGAACGTTACAATTAACTATCATTTTTGCGTCGGATTCGAAAATCTAGACTCACAGGAGAACGACCATAAGGTGCCCGAGGCAGCAACAGACCCTTGGAGACAAGTCGGCTGGAGGCCGATGTATTGAATCTCGACGCAATTTGAGTGTTCCGTCGCCAATAGGAGGCCCTGAACGTTACAATTAACTATCATTTTTGCGTCGGATTCGAAAATCTAGACTCACAGGATAACGACCATAAGGTGCCCGAGGCAGCAACAGACCCTTGGAGACAAGTCGGCTGGAGGCCGATGTATTGAATCTCGACGCAATTTGAGTGTTCCATTGGCATTAGGAGGCCCTGTACGTTACAGTTAACTATCATTTTAGCGTCGGATTCGAAAATCTACTAACAGGAGAAGGATCATATGGTGCACGAGACTGCAATATCCCCTTGGAGACAAGTCGGCTGGAAACCGATGTATTGACTCTTAACGCAATTTGAGTGTTCCATCGTCATTAGGAGGCCCTGAACGTTACAATTAACAATCATTTTAGCGTCGGATTCGAAAATCTACTCACAGGAGAAGTTCATACGGTGCCCGAGACAGCAATATCCCCGCGGAGACAAGTCCGCTGGAGGCCGATGTATTGAATCTCGACGCAATTTGAGTGTTCCATCGTCACTAGGAGGCCCTGAACCTTACGATTAACTATCAGTTTCGCGTCGGATTCGAAAATCTTAACTCACCATAAGGTGCCCGAGGCAGCAACAGACCCTTGGAGACAAGTCGGCTGGAGGACGATCAATTGAATCTCGTCGCAATTTGAGTGTTCCATCGTCATTAGGAGGCCCTGAACGTTACAATTAACTATCATTTTATCGTCGGATTCGAAAATCTAGACTCACAGGAGAACGACCATAAGGTGCCCGAGGCAGCAACAGACCATAGGAGACAAGTCGGCTGGAGGCCGATGTATTGAATCTCGACGCAATTTGAGTGTTCCATCGCCAATAGGAGGCCCTGAACGTTACAATTAACTATCATTTTTGCGTCGGATTCGATAATCTAAACTCACAGGAGAACGACCATAAGGTGCCCGAGGCAGCAATAAACCCTTGGAGACAAGTCGGCTGGAGGCCGATGTATTGAATCTCGAGGCAATTTGAGTGTTCCATCGTCATTAGGAAGCCCTCAACGTTACAATTAACAATCAGTTTCGCGTCGGATTCGAAATTCTAGACTCACATGAGAGCGAACATAAGAGGCCGGAGGCAGTAATATCCCCACGGAGACAAGTCGGCTGGAGGACGATGTATTGAATCTCGACGCAATTTGAGTGTCCCATCGTCATTAGGAGGCCCTAAACGTTGAAATTAACTATCATTTTTGCGTCGGATTCGATAATCTAAACCCACAGGAGAACGACCATAAGGTGCCCGAGGCAGCAATAAACCCTTGGAGGCAAGTCGGCTGGAGGCCGATATATTGAACCTCGACGCAATTTGAGTGTTCCATCGGGATTAGGAGGGCCTGAACGTTACAGTTAACTATCATTTTAGCGTCGGATTCGAAAATCTACTAACAGGAGAAGGATCATATGGTGCATGAGACTGCAATATCCCCTCGGATACAAGTCGACTGGAGGTCGATGTATTGACTCTCGACGCAATTTGAGTGTTCCATCGTCATTAGGAGGCCCTAAACTTTACAATTAACTATGAGTTTTGCGTCGGATTCGATAATCTAAACTCACAGGTGAACGACCATATGGTGCCCGAGGCAGCAATAGACCCTTGGAGACAAGTCGGCTGGAGGTCGATGTATTGAATCTCGACGCAATTTGAGTGTTCCATCGCCAATAGGAGACCCTGAACGTTACAATTAACTATGAGTTTTGCGTCGGATTCGAAAATCTAGACTCACAGGAGAACGACCATTTGGTGCCCGAGACAGCAATAGATCCTTGGAGACAAGTCGGCTGGAGGACGATGTATTGAATCTCGTCGCAATTTGAGTGTTCCATCGTCATTAGGAGGCCCTGAACGTTACAATTAACTATCATTTTATCGTCGGATTCGAAAATCTAGACTCACACGAGAACGCCCATAAGGTGCCCGAGGCAGCAACAGACCCTTGGAGACAAGTAGCTGGAGGCCGATGTATTGAATCTCGACGCAATTTGAGTGTTCCATCGTCATTACAAGGCCCTGAACGTTACAATTAACTATGAGTTTTGCGTCGGATTCTAAAATGTTTACTCACGGGGGAACGACCATACGGTGCCCGAGGCAGCAATAGACCCTTGGAGACAAATCGGCTGAATGACGATGTATTGAATCTCGAGGCAATTTGAGTGTTCCATCGTCATTAGGAAGCCCTCAACGTTACAATTAACAATCAGTTTCGCGTCGGATTCGAAAATCTAGACTCACATGAGAGCGAACACAAGAGGCCGGAGGCAGTAATATCCCCATGGAGACAAGTCAGCTGGAGGACGATGTATTGAATCTCGACGCAATTTGAGTGTCCCATCGTCATTAGGAGGCCCTAAACGTTACAATTAACTATCATTTTTTCGTCGGATTCGAAAATCTAAACTCACAGGAGAACGACCATAAGGTGCCCGAGGCAGCAACAGACCCTTGGAGACAAGTCGGCTGGAGGCCGATGTAATGAATCTCGACGCAATTTGAGTGTTCCATCGGCATTAGGAGGCCCTGAACGTTACAGTTAACTATCATTTTAGCGTCGGATTCGAAAATCTACTAACAGGAGAAGGATCATATTGTGCACGAGACTGCAATATCCCCTTGGATACAAGTCGACTGGAGGTCGATGTATTGACTCTCGACGCAATTTGAGTGTTCCGTCGCCAATAGGAGGCCCTGAACGTTACAATTAACTATCATTTTTGCGTCGGATTCGAAAATCTAGACTCACAGGAGAACGACCATAAGGTGCCCGAGGCAGCAACAGACCCTTGGAGACAAGTCGGCTGGAGGCCGATGTATTGAATCTCGACCCAATTTGAGTGTTCCATTGGCATTAGGAGGCCCTGTACGTTACAGTTAACTATCATTTTAGCGTCGGATTCGAAAATCTACTAACAGGAGAAGGATCATATGGTGCACGAGACTGCAATATCCCCTTGGAGACAAGTCGGCTGGAAACCGATGTATTGACTCTTAACGCAATTTGAGTGTTCCATCGTCATTAGGAGGCCCTGAACGTTACAATTAACACTCATTTTAGCGTCGGATTCGAAAATCTACTCACAGGAGAAGTTCATACGGTGCCCGAGACAGCAATATCCCCGTGGAGACAAGTCCGCTGGAGGCCGATGTATTGAATCTCGACGCAATTTGAGTGTTCCATCGTCACTAGGAGGCCCTGAACCTTACGATTAACTATCAGTTTCGCGTCGGATTCGAAAATCTTAACTCACCATAAGGTGCCCGAGGCAGCAACAGACCCTTGGAGACAAGTCGGCTGGAGGACGATCAATTGAATCTCGTCGCAATTTGAGTGTTCCATCGTCATTAGGAGGCCCTGAACGTTACAATTAACTATCATTTTATCGTCGGATTCGAAAATCTAGACTCACAGGAGAACGACCATAAGGTGCCCGAGGCAGCAACAGACCATAGGAGACAAGTCGGCTGGAGGCCGATGTATTGAATCTCGGCGCAATATGAGTGTTCCATCGCCAATAGGAGGCCCTGAACGTTACAATTAACTATCATTTTTGCGTCGGATTCGATAATCTAAACTCACAGGAGAACGACCATAAGGTGCCCGAGGCAGCAATAAACCCTTGGAGACAAGTCGGCTGGAGGCCGATGTATTGAATCTCGAGGCAATTTGAGTGTTCCATCGTCATTAGGAAGCCCTCAACGTTACAATTAACAATCAGTTTCGCGTCGGATTCGAAATTCTAGACTCACATGAGAGCGAACATAAGAGGCCGGAGGCAGTAATATCCCCACGGAGACAAGTCGGCTGGAGGACGATGTATTGAATCTCGACGCAATTTGAGTGTCCCATCGTCATTAGGAGGCCCTAAACGTTGAAATTAACTATCATTTTTGCGTCGGATTCGATAATCTAAACCCACAGGAGAACGACCATAAGGTGCCCGAGGCAGCAATAAACCCTTGGAGACAAGTCGGCTGGAGGCCGATATATTGAATCTCGACGCAATTTGAGTGTTCCATCGGCATTAGGAGGGCCTGAACGTTACAGTTAACTATCATTTTAGCGTCGGATTCGAAAATCTACTAACAGGAGAAGGATCATATGGTGCATGAGACTGCAATATCCCCTCGGATACAAGTCGACTGGAGGTCGATGTATTGACTCTCGACGCAATTTGAATGTTCCATCGTCATTAGGAGGCCCTAAACGTTACAATTAACTATGAGTTTTGCGTCGGATTCGATAATCTAAACTCACAGGTGAACGACCATATGGTGCCCGAGGCAGCAATAGACCCTTGGAGACAAGTCGGCTGGAGGTCGATGTATTGAATCTCGACGCAATTTGAGTGTTCCATCGCCAATAGGAGACCCTGAACGTTACAATTAACTATGAGTTTTGCGTCGGATTCGAAAATCTAGACTCACAGGAGAACGACCATTTGGTGCCCGAGACAGCAATAGATCCTTGGAGACAAGTCGGCTGGAGGACGATGTATTGAATCTCGTCGCAATTTGAGTGTTCCATCGTCATTAGGAGGCCCTGAACGTTACAATTAACTATCATTTTATCGTCGGATTCGAAAATCTAGACTCACACGAGAACGCCCATAAGGTGCCCGAGGCAGCAACAGACCCTTGGAGACAAGTCGGCTGGAGGCCGATGTATTGAATCTCGACGCAATTTGAGTGTTCCATCGTCATTACAAGGCCCTGAACGTTACAATTAACTATGAGTTTTGCGTCGGATTCTAAAATGTTTACTCACAGGGGAACGACCATACGGTGCCCGAGGCAGCAATAGACCCTTGGAGACAAATCGGCTGAATGACGATGTATTGAATCTCGAGGCAATTTGAGTGTTCCATCGTCATTAGGAAGCCCTCAACGTTACAATTAACAATCAGTTTCGCGTCGGATTCGAAAATCTAGACTCACATGAGAGCGAACACAAGAGGCCGGAGGCAGTAATATCCCCATGGAGACAAGTCAGCTGGAGGACGATGTATTGAATCTCGACGCAATTTGAGTGTCCCATCGTCATTAGGAGGCCCTAAACGTTACAATTAACTATCATTTTTTCGTCGGATTCGAAAATCTAAACTCACAGGAGAACGACCATAAGGTGCCCGAGGCAGCAACAGACCCTTGGAGACAAGTCGGCTGGAGGCCGATGTAATGAATCTCGACGCAATTTGAGTGTTCCATCGGCATTAGGAGGCCCTGAACGTTACAGTTAACTATCATTTTAGCGTCGGATTCGAAAATCTACTAACAGGAGAAGGATCATATGGTGCACGAGACTGCAATATCCTCTTGGATACAAGTCGACTGGAGGTCGATGTATTGACTCTCGACGCAATTTGAGTGTTCCATCGCCAATGGGAGGCCCTGAACGTTACAATTAACTATCATTTTTGCGTCGGATTCGAAAATCTAGACTCACAGGAGAACGACCATAAGGTGCCCGAGGCAGCAACAGACCCTTGGAGACAAGTCGGCTGGAGGCCGATGTATTGAATAACGACGCAATTTGAGTGTTCCATTGGCATTAGGAGGCCCTGAACGTTACAGTTAACTATCATTTTAGCGTCGGATTCGAAAATCTACTAACAGGAGAAGGATCATATGGTGCACGAGACTGCAATATCCCCTTGGAGACAAGTCGGCTGGAAACCGATGTATTGACTCTTAACGCAATTTGAGTGTTCCATCGTCATTAGGAGGCCCTGAACGTTACAATTAACAATCATTTTAGCGTCGGATTCGAAAATCTACTCATAGGAGAAGTTCATACGGTGCCCGAGACAGAAATATCCCCGTGGAGACAAGTCCGCTGGAGGCCGATGTATTGAATCTCGACGCAATTTGAGTGTTCCATCGTCACTAGGAGGCCCTGAACCTTACAATTAACTATCAGTTTCGCGTCGGATTCGAAAATCTTAACTCACAGGAGAACGACCATAAGGTGCCCGGGGCAGCAACAGACCCTTGGAGACAAGTCGGCTGGAGGACGATATATTGAATCTCGTCGCAATTTGAGTGTTCCATCGTCATTAGGAGGCCCTGAACGTTACAATTAACTATCATTTTATCGTCGGATTCGAAAATCTAGACTCACAGGAGAACGACCATAAGGTGCCCGAGGCAGCAACAGACCATAGGAGACAAGTCGGCTGGAGGCCGATGTATTGAATCTCGACGCAATTTGAGTGTTCCATCGCCAATAGGATGCCCTGAACGTTACAATTAACTATCATTTTTGCGTCGGATTCGATAATCTAAACTCACAGGAGAACGAACATAAGGTGCCCGAGGCAGCAACAGACCCTTGGAGACAAGTCGGCTGGAGGTCGATGTATTGACTCTCGACGCAATTTGAGTGCTCCATCGGCATTAGGAGGCCCTAAACGTTACAATTAACTATCAGTTTCGCGTCGGATTCGAAAATCTAGACTCACAGGAGAACGACGATTAGGTGCCTGAGGCAGCAATAGACCCTTGGAGACAAGTCGGCTGGAGGTCGATGTATTGAATCTCGACGCAATTTGAGTGTTCCATCGCCAATAGGTGGCCCTGAACGTTACAATTAACTATGAGTTTTGCGTCGGATTCGAAAATCTAGACTCACAGGAGAACGACCATAAGGTGCCCGAGGCAGCAACAGACCCTTGTAGACAAGTCGGCTGGAGGCCGATGTATTGAATCTCGACGCAATTTGAGTGTTCCATCGTCATTAGGAGGCCCTGAACCTTACAATTAACTATCAGTTTCGCGTCGGATTCGAAAATCTAGACTCACAGGAGACGGACCACATGGAGCCCGAGGCAGCAATATTCCCTTGTAGACAAGTCGGATGGAGGAAGATGTATTGACTCTCGACGCAATTTGAGTGTTCCATCGTCATTAAGAGGCCCTGAGCATTACATTTAACTATCAGTTTTGCGTCGGATTCTAAAATGTTGACACACAGGGGAACGACCAAACGGTGCCCGAGGCAGCAATAGACCCTTGGAGACAAATCGGCTGAATGCCGATGTATTGAATCTCGAGGCAATTTGAGTGTTCCATCGTCATTAGGAAGCCCTGAACGATACAATTAACAATCAGTTTCGCGTCGGATTCGAAAATCTAGACTCACATGAGAGCGAACTTAAGAGGCCGGAGGCAGTAATATCCCCATGGAGACAAGTCTCCTGGAGGACGATGTATTGAATCTCGACGCAATTTGAGTGTCCCATCGTCATTAGGAGGCCCTAAACGTTAGAATTAACTATCATCTTTGCGTCCGATTCGATAATCTAAACCCACAGGAGAACGACCATAAGGTGCCCGAGGCAGCAACAGACCCTTGGAGACAAGTCGGCTGGAGGCCGATGTATTGAATCTCGACGCAATTAGAGTGTTCCATCGTCATTACAAGGCCCTGAACGTTACAATTAACTATCATTTTTGCGTCGGATTCGAAAATCTAGACTCACAGGAGAACGACCGTAAGGTGCCCGAGGCAGCAATAGACATTTGGAGACAAGTCGGCTGGAGGCCGATGTATTGAATCTCGACGCAATTTGAGTGTTCCATCGGCATTAGGAGGCCCTGAACGTTACAGTTAACTATCAATTTAGCGTCGGATTCGAAAATCTACTAACCGGAGAAGGATCATATGGTGCACGAGACTGCAATATCCCCTTGGATACAAGTCGACTAGAGGTCGATGTATTGACTCTCGACGCAATTTGAGTGTTCCATCGATATCGGAGGCCCTGAACGTTACAACTAACTATCATTTTTGCGTCGGATTCGAAAATCTAGACTCACAGGAGAACTCCCACAAGGTGCCCGAGGCAGCAACAGACCCTTGGAGACAAGTCGGCTGGAGGCCGATGAATTGAATCTCGACGCAATTTGACTGTTCCATCGTCATTCCAAGGCCCTGAACGTTACAATTAACTATAATTTTATCGTCGGATTCGAAAATCTAGACTCACGTGAGAGCGAACACAAGAGGCCGGAGGCAGTAATATCCCCATGGAGACAAGTCAGCTGGAGGACGATGTCTTGAATCTCGACGCAATTTGAGTGTCCCATCGTCATTAGGAGGCCCTAAACGTTACAATTAACTATCATTTTTGCGTCGGATTCGAAAATCTAAACTCACAGGAGAACGACCATAAGGTGCCCGAGGCAGCAACAGACCCTTGGAGACAAGTTGGCTGGAGGCCGATGTAATGAATCTCGACGCAATTTGAGTGTTCCATCGTCATTACAAGGCCCTGAACGTTACAATTAACTATCATTTTTGTGTCGGATTCGAAAATCTAGACTCACAAGAGAACGACCATAAGGTGCCGGAGGCAGCAATAGACCCTTGGAGACAAGTCGGCTGGAGGCCGATGTATTGAATCTCGACGCAATTTGAGTGTTCCATCGACATTAGGAGGCCCTGAACGTTACAGTTAACTATCATTTTAGCGTCGGATTCGAAAATCTACTCACAGGAGAAGTTCATACGGTGCTCGAGGCAGCAAGAGACCCTTGGAGACAAGTAGGCTGGAGGCCGATGTATTGAATCTCGACGCAATTTGAGTGTTCCATCGGCATTAGGAGGCCCTGAACGTTACAGTTAACTATCATTTTAGCGTCGGATTCGAAAATCTACTAACAGGAGAAGGATCATATGGTGCACGAGACTGCAATATCCCCTTGGATACAAGTCGACTGGAGGTCGATGTATTGACTCTCGACGCAATTTGAGTGTTCCATCGTGTTTAGGAGTCCCTGAACGTTACAATTAACTATCATTTATGCGTCGGATTCGAAAATCTACTCACAGGAGAAGTTCATACGGTGCTCGAGGCAGCAAGAGACCCTTGGAGACAAGTCGGCTGGAAACCGATGTATTGACTCTTAACGCAATTTGAGTGTTCCATCGTCATTAGGAGGCCCTGAACCTTACATTTAACTATCAGTTTCGCGTCGGATTCGAAAATCTAGACTTACAAGAGAACGACTATAAGGTGCGCGAGGCAGCAACAGACCCTTGGAGACAAGTCGGCTGGAGGCCGATGTATTGAATATCGACGCAATTTGAGTTTTCCATCGTCATTAGGAGTCCCTAAACGTTACAATTAACTATCATTTTTCCGTCGGATTCGATAATCTAAACTCACAGGAGAACGACCATAAGGTGCCCGAGGCAGCAACAGACCCTTGGAGACAAGTCGGCTGGAGGCCGATGTATTGAATCACGACGCAATGTGAGTGTTCCATCGGCATTAGGAGGCCCTGAACGTTACAATTAACTATCAGTTTCGAGTCGGGTTCAAAAATCCAGACTCACAGGAGACGGACCATTTGGTGCCCGAGGCAGCAATATCCCCTTGGAGACAAATCAGGTGGAGGACGATCTATTGAATCTCGACGCAATTTGAGAGTTCTATCGTCATCAGGAGGCCCTGAACGTTACTATTCACTATCATTTTTGCGTCGGATTCGAAAAACTAGACTCACAGGAGAAGGATCATATGGTGCCCGAGGCAGCAATATCCCCATGGAGACAAGTCCGCTGGAGGCCGATGTATTGAATCTCGACGCAATTTGAGTGTTCCATCGTCATTAGAAGGCCCTGAACCTTAATTTAACTATCAGTTTCGCGTCGGATTCGAAAATCTAGACTCACAGGAGACGGACCACATGGAGCCCGAGGCAGCAATATCCCCTTGTAGACAAGTCGGCTGGAGGAAGATGTATTGACTCTCGACGCAATTTGAGTCTTCCATCGTCATTAAGAGGCCCTGAGCATTACATATAACTATCAGTTTTGCGTCGGATTCTAAAATCTAGACTCACAGGAGAACGACCATACGGTGCCCGAGGCTGCAATAGACCCTTGGAGACAAGTCGGCTGGAGGACGATGTATTGGATCGCGACACAATTTGAGTGTTCCATCGCTAATAGGAGGCCCTGAACGTTACAATTAACTATCATTTGTGCGTCGGTTTCGATGATCTAAACTCACAGGAGAACGACCATAAGGTGCACGAGGCAGCAACAGACCCTTTGAGACAAGTCGGCTGGAGCCCGATGTATTGAATCTCGACGCAATTCGAGTGTTCCATCGTCATTACAAGGCCCTGAACGTTACAATTAACTATCATTTTTGCGTCGGATTCGAAAATCTAGACTCACAGGAGAACGACCATAAGATGCCCGAGGCAGCAATAGACCCTTGGAGACAAGTCGGCTGGAGGCCGATGTATTGAATCTCGACGCAATTTGAGTGTTCCATCGGCATTAGGAGGCCCTGAACGTTAAAATTAACTATCATTTTTGCGTCGGATTCGAAAATCTAGACTTACAAGAGAACGACCATAAGGTGCCCGAGGCAGCAAAAACCCTTGGAGACAAGTCGGCTGGAGGCCGATGTATTGAATCTCGACGTAATTTGAGTGTTCCATCGGCATTAGGAGGCCCTGAACGTTACAGTTAACTATCATTTTAGCGTCGGATTCGAAAATCTACTAACAGGAGAAGGATCATATGGTGCACGAGACTGCAATATCCCCTTGGATACAAGTCGACTGGAAGTCGATGTATTGACTCTCGACGCAATTTGAGTGTTCCATCGTCATTAGGAGTCCCTGAACGTTACAATTAACTATCATTTATGCGTCGGATTCGAAAATCTAGACTCACACGAGAACGTCCATAAGGTGCCCGAGGCAGCAATAGACCCTTGGAGACAAGTCGGCTGGAAACCGATGTATTGATTCTTGACGCAATTTGTGTGTTCCATCGTCATTAGGAGGCCCTGAACGTTACAATTAACAATCATTTTAGCGTCGGATTCGAAAATCTACTCACAGGAGAAGATCATACGGTGCTCGAGACAGCAATATACCCCTTGGAGACAAATCGACTGGAGGCCGATGTATTGAATATCGACGCAATTTGAGTGTTCCATCGTCATTAGGTCGCCCTGAACGTTATAATGAACTATCATTTTTGCGTCGGATTCGAAAATCTAGACTTACAAGCTAACGACCATAAGGTGCCCGAGGCAGCAACAGACCCTTGGAGACAAGTCGGCTGGAGGCCGATGTATTGAATATCGACGCAATTTGGGTGTTCCATCGTCATTAGGAGGTCCTAAATGTTACAATTAAGTATCATTTTTGCGTCGGATTCGATAATCTAAACTCACAGGAGATCGACCATAAGGTGCCCGAGGCAGCAACAGACCCTTGGAGACAAGTCGGCTGGAGGCCGATGTATTGAATCTCGACGCAATTTGAGTGTTCCATCGAAATTACAAGGCCCTAAACGTTACAATTAACTATCATTTTTGCGTCGGATTCGAAAATCTAGACTCACAGGAAAAGGATCATATGGAGCCCGAGGCAGCAATATCCCCTTGTAGACAAGTCGGCTGTAGGAAAATGTATTGACTCTCGACGCAATTTGAGTGTTCCATCGTCATTAAGAGGCTGTGAGGATTACATTAACCTATCAGTTTTGCGTCGGATTCTAAAATGTTGACTCACAGGGGAGCGACCATACGGTGCCCGAGGCAGCAATAGACCCTTGGAGACAAATCGGCTGAATGCCGATGTATTGAATCTCGAGGCAATTTGAGTGTTCCATCGTCATTAGGAAGCCCTGAACGTTACAATTAACAGTCAGTTTCGCGTCGGATTCGAAAATCTAGACTCACATGAGAGCAAACATAAGAGGCCGGAGGCAGTAATATCCCCATGGAGACAAGTCGGCTGGAGGACGATGTATTGAATCTCGACGCAATTTGAGTGTCCCATCGTGATTAGGAGGCCCTAAACGTTACAATTAACTATCATTTTTGCGTCGGATTCGATAATCTAAACTCACAGGAGAACGACCATAAGGTGCCCGAGGCAGCAACAGACCCTTGGAGACAAGTCGGCTGGAGGCCGATGTATTGAATCTCGACGCAATTTGAGTGGTCCATCGTCATTACAAAGCCCTGAACGTTACAATTAACTATAATTTTTGCGTCGGATTCGAAAATCTAGACTCACAGGAGAACGACCATAAGGTGCCCGAGGCAGCAATAGACCCTTGGATACAAGTCGGCTGGAGGACGATGTATTGAATCTCGAGGCAATTTGAGTGTTCCATCGGCATTAGGAGGCCCTGAACGTTACAATTAACTATCAGTTTCGCGTCGGGTTCAAAAATCCAGACTCGCAGGAGACGGACCATTTGGTGCCCGAGGCAGCAATATCCCCTTGTAGACAAATCAGCTGGAGGACGATGTATATAATCTCGACGCAATTTGAGAGTTCTATCGTCATCAGGAGGCGCTGAACGTTACTATTCACTATCATTTTTGCGTCGGATTCGAAAATCTAGACTCACAGGAGAAGGATCATATGGTGCCCGAGACAGCAATATCCCCTTGGAGACAAGTCCGCTGGATGCCGATGTATTGAATCTCGACGCAATTTGAGTGTTCCATCGTCATTAGAAGGCCCTGAACCTTACAATTAACTATCAGTTTCTCGTCGGATTCGAAAATCTAGACTCACAGGAGACGGACCACATGGAGCCCGAGGCAGCAATATCCCCTTGTAGACAAGTCGGCTGGAGGAAGATGTATTGACTCTCGACGCAACTTGAGTGTTCCATCGTCATTAAGAGGCCCTGAGCATTACATTTAACTATCAGTTTTGCGTCGGATTCTAAAATCTAGACTCACAGGAGAACGACCATACGGTGCCCGAGGCAGCAATAGACCCTTGGAGACAAGTCGGCTGGAGGACGATGTATTGAATCTCGACGCAATTTGAGAGTTCCATCGTCATTAGGAGGCCCTGAACGTTACAATTAACTATCATTTTTGCGTCGCATTCGAAAATCTAGACTCACATGAGAGCGAACATAAGTGGCCGAAGGCAGTAATATCCCCATGGAGACAAATCGGCTGGAGGACGATGTATTGGATCGCGACGCAATTTGAGTGTTCCATCGGCATTAGGAGGCCCTGAACCTTACAATTAACTATCAGTTTCGCGTCGGATTCGAAAATCTAAACTCACAGGAGAACGACCATAAGGTGCCCGAGGCAGCAACAGACCCTTGGAGACATGTCGGCTGGAGGAAGATGTATTGAATCTCGTCGCAATTTGAGTGTTCCATCGTCATTAGGAGGCCCTGAACGTTACAATTAACTATCATTTTATCGTCGGATTCGAAAATCTAGACTCACAGGAGAACGACCATAAGGTGCCCGAGGCAGCAACAGACCATAGGAGACAAGTCGGCTGGAGGCCGATGTATTGAATCTCGACGCAATTTGAGTGTTCCATCGCTAATAGGAGGCCCTGAACGTTACAATTAACTATCATTTGTGCGTCGGATTCGATAATCTAAACTCACAGGAGAACGACCATAAGTGGCCGGAGGCAGCACAAGACCCTTGGAGACAAATCGGCTGGAGGCCGATGTATTGAATCTCGACGCAATTTGAGTGTTCCATCGTCATTACAAGGCCCTGAACGTTACAATTAACTATCATTTTAGCGTCGGATTCGAAAATCTACTAACAGGAGAAGGATCATATGGTGCACGAGACTGCAATATCCCCTTGGATACATGTCGAGTGGAAGTCGATGTATTGACTCTCGACGCAATTTGAGTGTTCCATCGTCATTAGGAGTCCCTGAACGTTACAATTAACTATCATTTATGCGTCGGATTCGAAAATCTAGACTCACACGAGAACGTCCATAAGGTGCCCGAGGCAGCAATAGACCCTTGGAGACAAGTCGGCTGGAAACCGATGTATTGATTCTTGACGCAATTTGAGTGTTCCATCGTCATTAGGAGGCCCTGAACGTTACAATCAACGATCATTTTTGGGTCGGATTCGAAAATCTACTCACAGGAGAAGTTCATACGGTGCTCGAGACAGCAATATACCCCTTGGAGACAAATCGACTGGAGGCAGATGTATTGAATATCGACGCAATTTGAGTGTTCCATCGTCATTAGGTCGCCCTGAACGTTATAATGAACTATCATTTTTGCGTCGGATTCGATAATCTAAACTCACAGGAGAACGACCATAAGGTGCCCGAGGCAGCAACAGACCCTTGGAGACAAGTCGGCTGGAGGCCGATGTATTGAATCTCGACGCAATTTGAGTGTTCCATCGACATTACAATGCCCTAAACGTTACAATTAACTATCATTTTTCGTTGGATTCGAAAATCTAGACTCACAGGGGAAGGATCATATTGTGCCCGAGACTGCAATATCCCCTTGGATACAAGTCGGCTGCAGGCCGATGTATTGAATCTCGACGCAATTTGAGTGTTCCATCGTCATTAGGAGGCCCTGAACGTTACAATTAACTATCAGTTTCGCGTCGGATTCGAAAATCTAGACTCACAGGAGACGGACCACATGGAGCCCGAGGCAGCAATATCCCCTTGGAGACAAGTCGGCTGGAGGTCGATGTATTGAATCTCGACTCAATTTGAGTGTTCGATCGTCATTAGGTGGCCCTGAACGTTACAATCAACATTCAGTTTTGCGTCGGGTTCGAAAATCTAGTCTCACAGCAGAACGATCACAAAGTGCCCGTCGCAGCTATTGACCCTTGGAGACAAGTCGGTTGGAGGACGATGTATTGGATCGCGACGCAAAGTGAGTGTTCCATCGGCATTAGGAGGCCCTGAACGTTACAATTAACTATCATTTTTGCGTCGGATTCGAAAATCTAGACTTACAAGAGAACGACCATAAGGTGCCCGAGGCAACAATAGACCCTTGGAGACAAGTCGGCTGGAGGACGATGTATTGAATCTCGACGTAATTTGAGTGTTCCATCGGCATTAGGAGGCCCTGAACGTTACAGTTAACTATCATTTTAGCGTCGGATTCGAAAATCTACTAACAGGAGAAGGATCATATGGTGCACGAGACTGCAATATCCCCTTGGATACAAGTCGACTGGAAGTCGATGTATTGACTCTCGACGCAATTTGAGTGTTCCATCGACACTACAATGCCTAGATTTTCGAATCCGACGCAAAAATGAGAGTTAATTGTAAATTAACTATCATTTTTGCGTCGGATTCGAAAATCTAGACTCACAGGAAAAGGATCATATGGAGCCCGAGGCAGCAATATCCCCTTGTAGACAAGTCGGCTGTAGGAAAATGTATTGACTCTCGACGCAATTTGAGTGTTCCATCGTCATTAAGAGACCCTGAGCATTACATTTAACTATCAGTTTTGCGTCGGATTCTAAAATGTTGACTCACAAGGGAACGACCATACGGTGCCCGAGGCAGCAATAGACCCTTGGAGACAAATCGGCTGAATGCCGATGTATTGAATCTCGAGGCAATTTGAGTGTTCCATCGTCATTAGGAAGCCCTGAACGTTACAATTAACAATCAGTTTCGCGTCGGATTCGAAAATCTAGACTCACATGAGAGCGAACATAAGAGGCCGGAGGCAGTAATATCCCCATGGAGACAAGTCGGCTGGAGGACGATGTATTGGATCCTGACGCAATTTGAGTGTTCCATCGTCATTAGGAGGCCCTGAATGTTACAATTAACTATCAGTTTTTCGTCGGATTCGAAAATCTAGACTCACTGCAGACGGACCATTTGGTGCCCGAGGCAGCAATATCCCCTTGGAGACAAATCGGCTGCAGGACGATGTATTGAATCTCGACGCAATTTGAGTCTTCTATCGTCATTAGGAGGCGCTGAACGTTACAATTAATTATCATTTTTGCGTCGGATTCGAAAATCTAGACTCACAGGGGAAGGATCATATTGTGCCCGAGACTGCAATATCCCCTTGGATACAAGTCGGCTGGAGGCCGATGTATTGAATCTCGACGCAATTTGAGTGTTCCATCGTCATTAGGAGGCCCTGAACGTTACAATTAACTATCAGTTTCGCGTCGGATTCGAAAATCTAGACTCACAGGAGACGGACCACATGGAGACCGAGGCAGCAATATCCCCTTGGAGACAAGTCGGCTGGAGGTCGATGTATTGAATCTCGACTCAATTTGAGTGTTCGATCGTCATTAGGTGGCCCTGAACGTTACAATCAACAATCAGTTTTGCGTCGGGTTCGAAAATCTAGACTCACAGCAGAACGATCACAAAGTGCCCGTGGCAGCTATTAACCCTTGGAGACAAGTCAGTTGGAGGACGATGTGTTGGATCGCGACGCAAAATGAGTGTTCCATCGTCATTAGGCTGCCCTGAATGTTACAATTAACTATCAGTTTTTCGTCGGATTCGAAAATCTAAACTCACAGGAGTACGACCATAAGGTGCCCGATGCAGCAATATCCCCTTGGAGACAAGTCGGCTGGAGGTCGATGTATTGAATCTCAACGCAATTTGTGTGTTCCATCGCCAATAGGAGACCCTGGACGTTACAGTTAACTAAGAGTTTTGGGTCGGATTCGAAAACGTAGAATCACCGGAGACGGACCATGTGGTGCCCGAGGCAGCGATATCCCCTTGGAGACAAGTCGGCTGGAGGCCGATGTATTGAATCTCGACGCAATTTGAGTGTTCCATCGTCATTAGAGGGCCCTGAACGTTACAGTTAACTATCATTTTTGCGTCGGATTCGAAAATCTACCACCAGGAGAAGGTCATACGGTGCTCGAGGCAGCAATAGACCCTTGGAGACAAGTCGGCTGGACACCGATGTATTGAATCTCGACGCAATTTGAGTGTTCCATCGTCATTAGGAGGCCCTGAACGTTACAATTAACAATCATTCTAGCGTCGATTCGAAAATCTACTCACAGGATAAGTTCATACTGTGCTCGAGACAGCAATATACCCCTTAGAGACAAATCGACTGGAGGCCGATGTATTGAATATCGTCGCAATTTGAGTGTTCCATCGTCATTAGGTCGCCCTGAACGTTATAATGAACTATTAGTTTTGCGTCGGATTGAAAAATCTAGACTTACAAGAGAACGACCATAAGGTGCCCGAGGCAACAGTAGACCCTTGGAGACAAGTCGGCTGGAGGACGATGTATTGAATCTCGACGTAATTTGAGTGTTCCATCGGCATTAGGAGGCCCTGAACGTTACAGTTAACTATCATTTTAGCGTCGGATTCGAAAATCTACTAACAGGAGAAGGATCATATGGTGCACGAGACTGCAATATCCCCTTGGATACAAGTCGACTGGAAGTCGATGTATTGACTCTCGACGCAATTTGAGTGTTCCATCGACACTACAATGCCTAGATTTTCGAATCCGACGCAAAATGATAGTTAATTGTAAATTAACTATCATTTTTGCGTCGGATTCGAAAATCTAGACTCACAGGAAAAGGATCATATGGAGCCCGAGGCAGCAATATCCCCTTGTAGACAAGTCGGCTGTAGGAAAATGTATTGACTCTCGACGCAATTTGAGTGTTCCATCGTCATTAAGAGACCCTGAGCATTACATTTAACTATCAGTTTGCGTCGGATTCTAAAATGTTGACTCACAAGGGAACGACCATACGGTGCCCGAGGCAGCAATAGACCCTTGGAGACAAATCGGCTGAATGCCGATGTATTGAATCTCGAGGCAATTTGAGTGTTCCATCGTCATTAGGAATCCCTGAACGTTACAATTAACAATCATTTTTGCGTCGGATTCGAAAATCTAGACTCACAGGAGAACGACCATAAGGTGCCCGAGGCAGCAATAGACCCCTGGAGACAAGTCGGCTGGAGGACGATGTAATGAATGTCGACGCAATTTGAGAGTTCCATCGTCATCAGGAGGCCCTGAACGTTACAATTAACTATCAGTTTCGCGTCGGATTCGAAAATCTAGACTCACAGGAGACGGACCACATGGAGCCCGAGGCAGCAATATCCCCTTGGAGACAAGTCGGCTGGAGGTCGATGTATTGAATCTCGACTCAATTTGAGTGTTCGATCGTCATTAGGTGGCCCTGAACGTTACAATCAACAATCAGTTTTGCGTCGGGTTCGAAAATCTAGACTCACAGCAGAACGATCACAAAGTGCCCGTGGCAGCTATTAACCCTTGGAGACAAGTCAGTTGGAGGACGATGTATTGGATCGCGACGCAAATGAGTGTTCCATCGTCATTAGGCTGCCCTGAATGTTACAATTAACTATCAGTTTTTCGTCGGATTCGAAAATCTAAACTCACAGGAGAACGACCATAAGGTGCCCGATGCAGCAATATCCCCTTGGAGACAAGTCGGCTGGAGGTCGATGTATTGAATCTCAACGCAATTTGTGTGTTCCATCGCCAATAGGAGGCCCTGAACGTTACAATTAACTATGAGTTTTGCGTCGGATTCGAAAACGTAGAATCACCGTGAGACGGACCATGTGGTGCCCGAGGCAGCGATATCCCCTTGGAGACAAGTCGGCTGGAGGCCGATGTATTGAATCTCGACGCAATTTGAGTGTTCCATCGTCATTAGAAGGCCCTGAACGTTACAATTAACTATCAATTTTGCGTCGGATTCGAAAATCTACCACCAGGAGAAGGTCATACGGTGCTCAAGGCAGCAATAGACCCTTGGAGACAAGTCGGCTGGACACCGATGTATTGAATCTCGACGCAATTTGAGTGTTCCATCGTCATTAGGAGGCCCTGAACGTTACAATTAACAATCATTCTAGCGTCGGATTCGAAAATCTACTCACAGGATAAGTTCATACTGTGCTCGAGACAGCAATATACCCCTTAGAGACAAATCGACTGGAGGCCGATGTATTGAAAATCGACGCAATTTGAGTGTTCCATCGTCATTAGGTCGCCCTGAACGTTATAATGAACTATTAGTTTTGCGTCGGATTCGAAAATCTAGACATACAAGAGAACGACCATAAAGTGCCCGAGGCAGCATTAGACCCTTGTAGACAAGTCGGCTGGAGGACGATGTATTGGATCGCGACGCAATTTGAGTGTTCCATCCTCATTAGGAGGCCCTGAATGTTACAATTAATTATCATTTTTGCGTCGGATTCGATAAACTAAACTCAAAGGAGAACGACCATAAGGTGCCCGAGGCAGGAACAGACCCTTGGAGACAAGTCGGCTGGAGGCCGATGTATTGAATCTCGACGCAATTTGAGTGTTCCATCGTCATTACAAGGCCCTGAACGTTACAATTAACTATCATTTTTGCGTGGGATTCGAAAATCTACTAACAGGAGAAGGATCATATGGTGCACGAGACTGCAATATCCCCTTGGATACAAGTCGACTGAAGGTCGATGTATTGACTCTCGACGCAATTTGAGTGTTCCATCGTCATTATTAGGCCCTAAACGTTGCAATTAACTATCATTTTTTGCGTCGAATTCGATAATCTAAACTCACAGGAGAACTACCATAAGGTGCCCGAGGCAGCAACAGACCCTTGGAGACAAGTCGGCTGGTGGCCGATGTATTGAATCTCGACGCAATTTGAGTGTTCCATCGTCATTACAAGGCCCTGAACGTTACAAAAAACTATCATTTTAGCGTCGGATTCGAAAATCTACTAACAGGAGAAGGATCATATGGTGCACGAGACTGCAATATCCCCTTGGATACAAGTCGACTGGAGGTCGATTTATTGACTCTCGACGCAATTTGAGTGCTCCATCGTCTTTAGGAGTCCCTGAACGTTACAATTAACTATCATTTATGCGTCGGATTCGAAAATCTAGACTCACAGGAGAACGACCATAAGGTGCCCGAGGCAGCAATAGACCCTTGGAGACAAGTCGGCTGGAGGACGATGTAGTGATTCTTGACGCAATTTGAGTGTTCCATCGTCATTAGAAGGCCCTGAACCTTGCAATTAACTATCAGTTTCGCGTCGGATTCGGAAATCTAAACTCACAGGAGAACGACCATAAGGTGCCCGAGGCAGCAAAAAATCCTTGGAGACAAGTCGGATGAAGGACGATGTATTGAATCTCGACGCAATTTGAGTGTTCCATCGTCATTAGGAAGCCCTGAACGCTACAATTAACTATCAGTTTTGCGTCGGATTCAAAAATCTAGACTCACTGGACACGGACCATAAGGTGCCCGAGGCAGCAATATCCCCTTGGCGACCAGTCCGCTGGAGGACGATGTATTGAATCGCGACGCAATTTGAGTACTCCACCGTCATTAGGAGGCCCTGAACGTTACAATTAACTATCAGTTTTGCGTCCGTTTCGAAAACGTAGAATCACCGGAGACGGACCAAGTGGTGCCCGAGGCAGCGATATCCCCTTGAAGAGAAGTCGGCTGGAGGACGATGTAGTGAATCTCGACGAAATTTGAGTGGTCCTTCGTCATTAGGAGGCCCTGAACGTTACAATTAACTATCTGTTTTGCGTCGGATTCGAAAATCTAGACTCACAGGAGAATGTCCATAAGGTGCCTGAGGCAGCAATAGACCCTTGGAGACAAGTCGGCTCGAGGCCCATGTATTGAATCTCGACGCAATTTGATTGTTCCATCGTAATTAGGAGGCGCTGAGCGTTACAATTAACTATCACTTTAGCGCCGGATTCGAAAATCCACGCACAGGAGAAGGATCTTATGGTGACCGAGACATCAATATCCACTTGGATACAAGTCGGCTGGACGACGTTGTATAGAATTTCGACGCAATTTGAGTGTTCCATGGTCATTAGGTGGCCCTGAGCGTTACAATTAACTATCAGTTTTGCGTCGGATTCGAAAATCTAGACTCACAGGAGAAGGATCATATTGTGCCCGAGACAGCAACGTCCCCTTGGAGGCAAGTCGGCTGGAGGCCGATGTATGGAATTTCGACGCAATTTGAGTGTTCCATCGTCATTAGGTGGCCCTGAATGATACAATTAACCATCAGTTTCTCTTCGGAATCGAAAATCTAGACTCACTGTAGACGGACCATAAGGTGCCCGGAGCTATATCCCCTTGGAGACCAGTCCACTGGAGGACGATGCATTGAATCGCGACGCAATTTGAGTGTTCCATCGTATTTAGGAGGCGCTGAACGTTACAATTAACTATCATTTTTGCGTCGGATTCGAAAATCTAGACTCACAGGTGACGGACCACATGGTGCCCGAGGCAGCAATATCCCCTTGGAGACAAGTCGGCTGGGGGACGATGTATTGAGTCTCGACGCAATTTGAGTGTTCCATCGTCATTAGGAGGCCCTGAACGTTACAATTAACTATAATTTTTGCGTCGGATTCTAAAATCTAGACTCACAATGGAACGACCATAAGGAGCCCGAGGCAGCAATAGACACTTGGAGACAAATCGGCTGAATGCCGATGTATTGAATCTCGACGCAATTTGAGTGTTCCATCGTCATTAGGAGGCCCTGAACGTTACAATTAACTATCATTTTTGCGTCGGATTCGAAAATCTAGACTCACAGGGGAACGACCATAAGGTGCCCGAGGCAGCAATAGACCCTTGGAGAAAAGTCGGCTGGAGGACGACGTATTGAGTCTCGACGCAATTTGAGTGTTCCATCGTCATTAGGAATCGCTGAACGTTACAATTAACAATCATTTTAGCGTCGGATTCGAAAATCTACTCACAGGACTAGGATCATATGAAGCCCGAGATAGCAATATCCCCTTGGATACAAGTCGGCTGGAGGACGATGTATTGAATCTCGAAGCAATTTGAGTGTTCCATCGTCATTAGGAGGTCCTGAACGTTACACTTAACAGTCTGTTTTACGTCGGATTAGATAATCTATACTCACAGGAGAACGACCATAAGGTGCCCGAAGCAGCAATAGACCCTTGGAGGCAAGTCGGCTGAAGGACGATGTATTGAATCTCGACGCAATTTGAGTGTTCCATCGTCATTAGGAGGCCCTGAACGTTACAATTAACTATCAGTTTTTCGTCGGATTCGAAAATCTAGACTCACAGGAGAACGACCATAAGGTGCCCGAGGCAGCAATAGACCCTTGGAGACAAGTCGGCTCGAGGCCGATGTATTGAATCTCGACGCAATTTGAGTGTTCCATGGTCATTAGGAGGCCCTGAACGTTACAATTAACTATCTGTTTTGCGTTGTATTCGAAAATCTAGACTCACAGGAGATCGACCACAAGGTGCCCGTGGTCGCAATAGAATCTTGGAGACAAGTTGGCTGAAGGACGATGGATTGAATCTCAACACAATTTGAGTGTTCCAACGTCATTAGGAGGCCCTGAACGTTACAATTAACTATCAGTTTTGAGTCGGATTCGAAAATCTAGACTCACAGGAGATGGACCACATAGAGCCCGAGGCAGCAATATCCCCTTGTAGACAAGTCGGCTGGAGTTCAATGTATTGACTCTCGACGCAATTAGTGTGTTCCATCGTCATTAGGAGGCGCTGAGCGTTACAATTAACTATCATTTTTGCGCCGGATTCGAAAATCTAGACTCACAGAAGACGGATCATAAGGTGCCCGAGGCAGCCATATCCCCTTGGAGACAAGTCGTCTGGGCGCCGATGTATTGTATCCCGACGCAATTTGAGTGTTCCATCGTGTTTAGGAGGCGCTGAACGTTACAATTAACTATCATTTTAGCGTCGGATTCGAAAATATACTCACAGGAGAAGGATCACAAGGTGCCCGAGGCAGCAATAGACCCTTGGAGAAAAGTCGGCTGGAGGACGATGTATTGAGTCTCGACGAAATTTGAGTGTTCCATCGTCATTAGGAGGCGCTGAACGTTACAATTAACTATCAGTTTTTCGTCGGATTCGAAAATCTAGACTCACAGGAGTACGATCATAAGGTGCCCGAGGCAGCAATAGACCCTTGGAGACAAGTCGGCTTGAGGCCGATGTATTGAATCTCGACGCAATTTGAGTGTTCCATGGTCATTAGGAGGCCCTGAACGTTACAATTAACTATCTGTTTTGCGTCGTATTCGAAAATCTAGACTCACAGGAGATCGACCACAAGGTGCCCGTGGTAGCAATAGAATCTTGGAGACAAGTTGGCTGAAGGACGATGGATTGAATCTCAACACAATCTGAGTGTTCCAACGTCATTAGGAGGCCCTGAACGTTACAATTAACTATCAGTTTTGAGTCGGATTCGAAAATCTAGACTCACAGGAGACGGATCATATAGTGCCCGAGGCAGCAATATCCCCTTGGAGACAAGTCGGCTGGAGGCCGATGTATTGAATCTCGACGCTATTTGAGTGTTCCATCGTGTTTAGGAGGCGCTGAACGTTACAATTAACTACATTTTAGTGTCGGATTCGAAAATCTACTCACAGGAGAAGGATCATATGAAGCCCGAGACAGCAAATATCCCCTTGGATACAAGTCGGCTGGAGGACGATGTATTGAATCTCGACGCAATTTGCGTGTTCCATCGTCATTAGGAGGTCCTGAACGTTACAATTAACAATCTGTTTCGCGTCGGATTAGATAATCTAGACTCACAGGAGAACGACCATATGGTGCCCGGGGCAGCAATAGACCCTTGGAGGCAAGTCGGCTGAAGGACGATGTATTGAAACTCGACGCAATTTGAGTGTTCCATCGTCATTAGGAGGGCCTGAATTTTACAATTAACTATCTGTTTTGCGTCGGATTCGAAAATCTAGACTCGCAGGAGATCGACCACAAGGTGCCCGAGGAAGCAATAGACTCTTGGAGACAAGTCGGCTAAAGGACGATGTATTGAATCTCGACGCAATTTGAGTGTTCCATCGTCATTAGGAGGCCCTGAACGTTACAATTAACTATCAGTTTTTCGTCGGATTCGAAAATCTAGACTCACAGGAGAACGATCATAAGGTGCCCGAGGCAGCAATAGACCCTTGGAGACAAGTCGGCTCGAGGCCGCTGTATTGAATCTCGACGCAATTTGAGTGTTCCATGGATATTAGGAGGCCCTGAACGTTACAATTAACTATCTGTTTTGCGTCGTATTCGAAAATCTAGACTCACAGGAGATCGACCACAAGGTGCCCGTGGTAGCAATAGAATCTTGGAGACAAGTTAGCTGAAGGACGATGGATTGAATCTCAACACAATTTGAGTGTTCCAACGTCATTAGGAGGCCCTGAACGTTACAATTAACTATCAGTTTTGAGTCGGATTCGAAAATCTAGACTCACAGGAGACGGATCATATAGTGCCCGAGGCAGCAATATCCCCTTGGAGACAAGTCAGCTGGAGGCCGATGTATTGAATCTCGACGCTATTTGAGTGTTCCATCGTGTTTAGGAGGCGCTGAACGTTACAATTAACTACATTTTAGCGTCGGATTCGAAAATATACCCACAGAAGAAGGATCATATGAAGCCCGAGACAGGAATATCCCCTTTTAGACAAGTCGGCTGGACGACGATGTATTGAATCTCGACGCAATTTGAGTGTTCCATCGTCATTAGGAGGCCCTGAACGTTACAATCAACAATCAGTTTTTCGTCGGATTAGAAAATCTAGACACACGGGAGAACGACCATAAGGTGATCGAGGCAGCAATAGACCCTTGGAGGCAAGTCGGCTGAAGGTCGATGTATTGAATCTCGACGCAATTTGAGTGTTCCATCGTCATTAGGAGGCCCTGAACATTACAACTAAAAATCAGTTTTGCGTCGGATTCTAAAATCTAGACTCACAGGGGAACGACCATAAGGTGCCCGAGGCAGCAATAGACGCTTGGAGACAAATCGGCTGAATGCCGATGTATTGAATCTCGACGCAATTTGAGTGTTCCATCGTCATTAGGAGCCGCTGAACGTTACAATTAACTATCATTTTAGCGTCGGATTCGAAAATCTACTCACTGGAGAAGGATCATATGAAGCCCGAGACAGCAATATCCCCTTGGATACAAGTCGGCTGGAGGACGATCTATTGAATCTCGACACAATTTGAGTGTTCCATCGTCATTAGGAGGTCCTGAACGTTACAATTAACAATCTGTTTTGCGTCGGATTCGAAAATCTAGACTCGCAGGAGATCGACCACAAAGTGCCCGAGGCAGCAATAGACTCTTAGAGACAAGTCGCCTGAAGGACGATGTAGTGAATCTCGACACAATTTGAGTGTTCCAACGTCATTAGGAGGCCCTGAACGTTTCAATTAACTATCAGTTTCGAGTCGGATTCGAAAATCTAGACTCACAGGAGATGGAACACATAGAGCCCGAGGCAGCAATATCCCCTTGTAGACAAGTCGGCTGGAGTTCAATGTATTGACTCTCGACGCAATTTGAGTGTTCCATCGTCATTAGGAGGCGCTGAGCGTTACAATTAACTACCATTTTTGCGTCGGATTCGAAAATCTTGACTCACCGGAGACGGATCATAAGGTGCCCGAGGCAGCCATATCCCCTTAGAGACAAGTCGTCTGGACGTCGATGTATTGTATCCCGACGCAATCTGAGTGTTCCATCGTGTTTACGAGGCGCTGAACGTTACAATTAACTATCATTTTAGCGTCGGATTCGAAAATATACTCACTGGAGAAGGATCACAAGGTGCCCGAGGCAGACATAGACCCTTGGAGACAAGTCGGCTGAACGACGATGTATTGAATCGCGACGCAATTTGAGTTTTCCATCGTCATTAGGAGGCCCTGAACGTTACAATTAACTATCAGTTTTTCGTCGGATTCGAAAATCTAGACTCACTGGATACGGACCACAAGGTGCCCGAGGCTATATCCCCTTTGGGAACAGTCCGCTGGAGGACGAGGTATTGAAACGCGACGCAATTTGAGTGTTCCATCGTCGTTAGGAGGCCCTGAACGTTACAATTAACAATCTGTTTTGCGTCGGATTAGAAAATCTAGACTCACAGGAGAACGACCATAAGGTGCCCGAGGCAGCAATAGACCCTTGGAGAAAAGTCGGCTGGAGGACGATGTATTGAGTCTCGACGAAATTTGAGTGTTCCATCGTCATTAGGAGGCGCTGAACGTTACAGTTAACTACCATTTTAGCGTCTGATTCGAGAATCTACTCACAGGAGAAGGATCATATGAAGCCCGAGACAGCAATATCCCCTTGGATACAAGTCGGCTGGAGGACGATGTATTGAATCTCGACGCAATTTGAGTGTTCCATCGTCATTAGGAGGTCCTGAACGTTACAATTAACAATCTGTTTCGCGTCGGATTAGATAATCTAGACTGACAGGAGAACGACCATATGGTGCCCGGGGCAGCAATAGACCCTTGGAGGCAAGTCGGCTGAAGGACGATGTATTGAATCTCGACGCAATTTGAGTGTTCCATCGTCATTAGGAGGCCCTGAATTTTACAATTAACTATCTGCTTTGCGTCGGATTCGAAAATCTAGACTCGCAGGAGATCGACCACAAGGTGCCCGAGGCAGCAATAGACTCTTGGAGACAAGTCGGCTAATGGACGATGTATATAATCTCGATACAATTTGAGTGTTCCAACGTAATTAGGAGGCGCTGTGCGTTACAATTAAGTATCATTTTTGCGTCGGATTCGAAAATGTAGACTCACAGGAGACGGATCATATGGTGCCCGAGGCTATATCCCCTTGGAGAACAGTCCGCTGGAGGACGATGTATTGAAACGCGACGCAATTTGAATGTTCCATCGTCATTAGGAGGCGCTGTGCGTTACAATTAAGTATCATTTTTGCGTCAGATTCGAAAATCTAGACTCACAGGAGAACGACCATAAGGTGCCCGAGGCAGCTATACACCCTTGGAGACAAGTCGGCTGAAGGACGATGTATTGAATCTCGACGCAATTTGAGTGTTCCATCGTCATTAGGAGGCGCTGAACTTTACAATTAACTACCAGTTTTGCGTCGGATTCGAAAATCTAGACTCACAGGAGACGGACCATATGGTGCCCGAGGCAGCAATATCCCCTTGGAGACAAGTCGGCTGGAGGCCAATGTATTGAATCTCGACGCAATTTGAGTGTTCCATCGTCATTAGGAGGCGCTGAACGTTACAATTAACTATCATTTAGCGTCGGATTCGAAACTCTACTCACAGGAGACGGATCATATGAAGCCCGAGACAGCAATATCCCCTTGGATACAAGTCGGCTGGAGGCCGATGTATTGAATCTCGACGAAATTTGAGTGTTCCATCGTCATTAGGAGGCCCTGAACGTTAGAATTAACTATCAATTTCGCGTCGGATTCCAAAATCTAGACTCACAGGAGAACGACCGTAAGGTGCCCGAGGCAGCAACGGACCCTTGGAGACCAGTCCGCAGGAGTACGATGTATTGATACGCGACGCAATTTGAGTGTTCCATCATCATTAGGAGGCCCTGAACGATACAATTAACAATCATTTTTGCGTCGGATCCGAAAATCTAGACTCACAGGAGAACGACCATAAGGTCCCCGAGGCAGCAATAGACCCTTGGAGACAAGTAGGCGGGAGGACGATGTATTGGACCGCGACGCAATTTGAGAGTTTCATCGTAACTAGGAGTCCCTGAATTTACAATTAACTATCAGTTTTTCGTCGGATTCAAAAATCTAGACTCACTGGAGACGGACCATAAGGTACCCGAAGCAGCAATATCCCCTTGGAGACCAGTCCGCTGGAGGACGATGTATTGAATCGCGACGCAATTTGAGTGCTCCATCGTCATTAGGAGGCTCTGAACGTTACAATTAACTATCAGTTTCGCGTCGGATTCCAAAAGCTAGACTCACAGGAGACAGACCACATAGAGCCCGAGGTAGCAATATACCCTTTAGACAAGTCGGCTGGAGTTCGATGTATTGACTCTCTACGCAATTTGAGTGTTCCATCGTCATTAGGAGGCCCTGATCATTACAATTAAAAATCAGTTTTGCGTCGGATTCTAAAATCTAGACTCACAGGGGAACGACCATAAGGTGCCCGAGGCAGCGACAGACCCTTGGAGACAAGTCGGCTGGAGGCCGATGTATTGAATCTCGACGCAATTTGAGTGTTCCATCGCCATTAGGAGGCCCTGAACCTTAGAATTAACTATCAGTTTCGCGTCGGATTCGAAAATCTATACTCACAGGAGAACGACCGTAAGGTGCCCGAGGCAGCAACAGACCCTTGGAGACAAGTCGGCTGGAGGCCGATGTATTGAATCTCGACGCAATTTGAGTGTTCCATCGTCATTAGGACGCCCTGAACGTTACAATTAACTATCTGTTTTACGTCGGATTCGAAAATCTAGACTTACAGGAGATCGACCACAAGGTGCCCGAGGCAGCAATAGACTCTTGGAGACAAGTCGGCTGAAGGACGATGTATTGAATCTCGACACAATTTGAGTGTTCCATCGTCATTAGGAGGCGCTGAGCGTTACAATTAACTATCATTGTTGCGTCGGATTCGAAAATCTAGACTCACAGGAGACGGACCATAAGGTGCCCGAAGCTATATGCCCTTGGAGACCAGTCCGCTGGAGGACGATGTATTGAATCGCGACGCAATTTGAGAGTTTCATCGACATTAGTAGGCGCTCAACGTTACAATTAACTATCATTTTTGTGTCGGATTCGAAAATCTAGACTCACAGGAGACGGACCATATGGTGCCCGAGGCAGCATTATCCCCTTGGAGACAAGTCGGCTGGAGGCCGATGTATTGTTTCTCGACGCAATTTGAGTGTTCCATCGTCATTAGGAGGCCCTGCTCATTACAATTAAAAATCAGTTTTGCGTCGGATTCTAAAATCTAGACTCACAGGGGAACGACCATAAGGTGCCCGAGGCTGCAGCAAACCCTTGGAGACAAGTCGGCTGGAGGCCGATGTATTGAATCTCGACGCAATTTGAGTGTTCCATCGTCATTAGGAGGCCCTGAACGTTAGAATTAACTATCAATTTCGCGTCGGATTCGAAAATCTAGACTCACAGGAGAACGACCGTAAGGTGCCCGAGGCAGCAACAGACCCTTGGAGACAAGTCGGCTGGAGGCCGATGTATTGAATCTCGACGCAATTTGAGTGTTCCATAGTCATTAGGACGCCCTGAACGTTACAAAAAACTATCATTTTTGCGTCGGATCCGAAAATCTAGACTCACAGGAGAACGACCATAAGGTGCCCGAGGCAGCAATAGACCCTTGGTGACAAGTAGGCTGGAGGACGATGTATTGGATCGCGACGCAATTTGAGAGTTCCCTCGTAACTAAGAGTCCCTGAATTTACAATTAACTATCAGTTTTTCGTCGGATTCGAAAATCTAGACTCACAGGAGAACGACCATAAGGTGCCCGAGGCAGCAATAGACTCTTGGAGACAAGTCGGCTGGAGGCCGATGTATTGAATCTCGACGCAATTTGAGTGTTCCATCGTCATTAGGAGGCCCTGGGCGTTACAATTAACTATCTGTTTTGCGTCGGATTCGAAAATCTAAACTTACGGGAGATCGACCACAAGGTGCCCGAGGCAGCAATAGACTCTTGGAGACAAGTCGGCTGAAGAACGATGTATTGAATCTCGACACAATTTGAGTGTTCCAACGTCATTAGGAGGCGCTGAACGTTACAATTAACTATCATATAGCGTCGGATTCGAAAATCTAGACTCACTGGATACGGACCGTAATGTGCCCGAGGCTATATCCCCTTGAAGAACAGTCCGCTGGAGGACGATGTATTGAAACGCGACGCAACTTGAGTGTTCCATCGTCATTAGGAGGCCCTGAACGTTACAATGAACTATCAGTTTTTCGTCGGATTCGAAAATCTAGACTCACAGGAGAACGACCATAAGGTGCCCGAGGCAGCAATAGACTCTTGGAGAGAAGTCGGCTGAAGGACGATGTATTGAGTCTCGACACAATTTGAGTGTTCCAACGTCATTAGGAGGCCCTGAACGTTACAATTAACTATCAGTTTCGCGTCGGATTCGAAAATCTAGATTCACAGGAGACGGACCACATAGAGCCCGAGGCAGCAATATCCCCTTGTAGACAAGTCGGCTGGAGTTCGATGTATTGACTCTCGACGCAATTTGTGTGTTCCATCGTCATTAGGAGGCGCTGAGCGTTACAATTAACTATCATTTTAGCGTAGGATTCGAAAATATACTCACAGGAGAAGGATCATATGAAGCCCGAGACAGCAATATCCCCTAGGATACAAGTCGGCTGGAGGACGATATATTGAATCTCGTCGCAATTTGAGTGTTCCATCGTCATTAGGAGGTCCTGAACGTTACAATTAACAATCTGTTTTTCGTCGGATTAGAAAATCTAGGCTCACAGGAGAACGACCATAACGTGTCCGAGGCAGCAATAGACCATTGGAGACAAGTCGGCTGAAGGACGATGTATTGAATCTCGACGCAATTTGAGTGTTCCATCGTCATTAGGAGGCCCTGAACGTTACAATTAACAATCAGTTTTGCGTCGGATTAGAAAATCTAGACTCACAGGAGAACGACCATATGGTGCCCGAGGCAGCAATAGACCCTTGGAGACAAGTCGGCTGAAGGACGATGTATTGAATCTCGACGCAATCTGAGTGTTCCATCGTCATTAGGAGACGCTGAACGTTACAATTAACTATCATTTTTGCGACGGATTCGAAAATCTAGACTCACGAGAGACGGACCATGTGGTGCCCGAGGTAGCGATATCCCCTTGGAGACAAGTCGGCTGGAGGCCAATGTATCGAATCTCGACGCAATTTGAGTGTTCCATCGTCATTAGGAGGCGCTGAACGTTACAATTAACTATCATTATGCGTCGGATTCGAAACTCTACTCACAGGAGACGGATCATATGAAGCCCGAGACTGCAATATCCCCTTGGATACAAGTCGGCTGGAGGCCGATGTATTGAATCTCGACGCAATTTGAGTGTTCCATCGTCATTAGGAGGTCTTGAACAATACAATTAACAATCAGTTTTGCGTCGGATTAGAAAATCTAGACTCACAGGAGAACGACCATAAGGTGCCCGAGGCAGCAATAGACCCTTGGAGACAAGTCGGCTGAAGGACGATGTATTGAATCTCGTTGCAATTTGAGTGTTCCATCGTCATTAGGAGGCCCAGAACTTAACTATCTGTTTTGCGTCGGATTCGAAAATCTAGACTCACAGGAGAAGAATCATATTGTGCCCGAAGCAGCAATATCCCCTTGGAGACATGTCGGCTGGAGGCCGATGTATACAATCTCGACGCAATTTGAGTGTTCCATCGTCATTAGGTGGCCCTGAATGATACAATTAACTATCAGTTTTTCGTCGTAATCGAAACTCTAGACTCACTGGAGACGGACCATAAGGTGCCCGAAGCTATATCCCCTTGGAGACCAGTCCGCTGGAGGACGATGTATTGAATCGCGACGCAATTTGAGTGTTCCATCGACATTAGGAGGCGTTGAACGTTACAATTAACTATCATTTTTGCGTCGGATTCGAAAATCTAGACTCACAGGAGACGGACCATATGGTGCCCGAGGCAGCATTATCACCTTGGAGACAAGTCGGCTGGAGGCCGATGTATTGAATCTCGACGCAATTTGAGTGTTCCATCGTCATTTGGAGGCCCTGATCATTACAATTAAAAATCAGTTTTGCGTCGGATTCTAAAATCTAGACTCACAGGAGAACGACCATAAGGTGCCCGAGGCAGCAACAGACCCTTGGAGACAAATCGGCTGAATGCTGATGTATTGAATCTCGACGCAATTTGAGTGTTCCATCGTCATTAGCAGGCCCTGAACGTTACAATGAAATATCAGTTTTGCGTCGGATTCGAAAATCTAGACTCACAGTAAAACGATCATATGGTGCCCCAGGCAGCAATAGACCCTTGGAGACAGGTCGGCTGGAGGACGATGTATTAGATCGCGACGCAATTTGAGAGTTCCATCGTAACTAGGAGTCCCTGAATGTTACAATTAACTATCAGTTTTTCGTCGGATTCAAAAATCTAGACTCACTGGAGACGGACCATAAGGTACCCGAAGCAGCAATATCCCCTTGGAGACAAGTCGGCTGGAGGCCGATGTATTGAATCTCGACGCAATTTGAGTGTTCCATCGTCATTAGGTGGCCCTGATCATTGCAATTAAAAATCAGTTTTGCGTCGGATTCTAAAATCTAGACTCACAGGGGAACGACCATTAGGTGCCCCAGGCAGCAGTAGACCCTTGGAGACAGGTCGGCTGGAGGACGACGTATTGGATCGCGACGCAATTTGAGAGTTCCATCATAACTAGGAGTCCCTGAATGTTACAATTAACTATCAGATTTTCGTCGGATTCGAAAAATCTAGACTCACTGGAGACGGACTATAAGGTACCCGAAGCAGCAATACCCCTTTGAGACCAGTCCGCTGGAGGACGATGTATTGAATCTGGACGCAATTTGAGTGCTCCATCGTCATTAGGAGGCCCTGAACGTTAGAATTAACTATCAGTTTCGCGTCGGATTCGAAAATCTAGACTCACAGGAGAACGACCGTAAGGTGCCCGAGGCAGCAACAGACCCTTGGAGACAAGTCGGCTGGAGGCCGATGTATTGAATCTCGACGCAATTTGAGAGTTCCATCGTCATTAGGAGGCCCTGAACGTTACAATTAACTATCATTTTTGCTTCGGATTCGAAAACTAGACTCAAAGGGGAACGACCATAAGGTGCCCGCGGCAGCAATAGACTTTTGGAGACAGGTCGGCTGGAGGACGATGTATTGGATCGCGACGCAATTTGAGAGTTCCATCGTAACTAGGAGTCCCTGAATGTTACAATTAACTATCAGTTTTTCGTCGGATTCGAAAATCTAGACTCACTGGAGACGGACCATAAGCAGCAATATCCCCTTGGAGACAGTCCGCTGGAGGACAATGTATTGAATCACTACCCAATTTGAGTGCTCCATCGTCATTAGGAGGCCCTGAACGTTTGAATGAACTATCAGTTTCGCGTCGGATTCGAAAATCTAGGCTCACAGGAGACGGACCATATGGTGCCCGAGGCAGCAATATCCCCTTTGAGACAAGTCGGCTGGAAGCCGATGTATTGAATCTCGACGCAATTTGAGTGTTCCATCGTCATTAGGAGGCCCTGATCATTGCAATTAAAAATCAGTTTTGCGTCGGATTCTAAAATCTAGACTCACAGGGGAACGACCATACGGTGCCCGCGGCAGCAGTAGACCCTTGGAGACAAATCGGCTGAATGCCGATGTATTGAATCTCGACGCAATTTGAGTGTTCCATCGTCATTAGGAGGCGCTGAACGTTACAATTAACTATCATTTAGCGTCGGATTCGAAAATCTAGACTCACTGGATACGGACCGTAATGTGCCCGAGGCTATATCCCCTTGAAGAACAGTCCGCTGGAGGACGATGTATTAAAACGCGACGCAACTTGAGTGTTCCATCGTCATTAGGAGGCCCTGAACGTTACAATGAACTATCAGTTTTTCGTCGGATTCGAAAATCTAGACTCACAGGAGAACGACCATAAGGTGCCCGAGGCAGCAATAGACTCTTGGAGACAAGTCGGCTGAAGGACGATGTATTGAGTCTCGACACAATTTGAGTGTTCCAACGTCATTAGGAGGCCCTGAACGTTACAATTAACTATCAGTTTCGCGTCGGATTCGAAAATCTAGATTCACAGGAGACGGACCACATAGAGCCCGAGGCAGCAATATCCCCTTGTAGACAAGTCGGCTGGAGTTCGATGTATTGACTCTCGACGCAATTTGTGTGTTCCATCGTCATTAGGAGGCGCTGAGCGTTACAATTAACTATCATTTTAGCGTAGGATTCGAAAATATACTCACAGGAGAAGGATCATATGAAGCCCGAGACAGCAATATCCCCTAGGATACAAGTCGGCTAGAGGACGATATATTGAATCTCGACGCAATTTGAGTGTTCCATCGTCATTATGAGGTCCTGAACGTTACAATTAACAATCTGTTTCTCGTCGGATTAGAAAATCTAGACTCACAGGAGAACGACCATAAGGTGCCCGAGGCAGCAATAGACCCTTGGAGACAAGTCGGCTGAAGGACGATGTATTGAATCTCGTTGCAATTTGAGTGTTCCATCGTCATTAGGAGGCCCAGAACTTAACTATCTGTTTTGCGTCGGATTCGAAAATCTAGACTCACAGGAGAAGAATCATATTGTGCCCGAAGCAGCAATATCCTCTAGGAGACATGTCGGCTGGAGGCCGATGTATACAATCTCGACGCAATTTGAGTGTTCCATAGTCATTAGGTGGCCCTGAATGATACAATTAACTATCAGTTTTTCGTCGTAATCGAAACTCTAGACTCACTGGAGACGGACCATAAGGTGCCCGAAGCTATATCCCCTTGGAGACCAGTCCGCTGGAGGACGATGTATTGAATCGCGACGCAATTTGAGTGTTCCATCGACATTAGGAGGCGTTGAACGTTACAATTAACTATCATTTTTGCGTCGGATTCGAAAATCTAGACTCACAGGAGACGGACCATATGGTGCCCGAGGCAGCATTATCCCCTTGGAGACAAGTCGGCTGGAGGCCGATGTATTGAATCTCGACGCAATTTGAGTGTTCCATCGTCATTAGGAGGCCCTGATCATTACAATTAAAAATCAGTTTTGCGTCGGATTCTAAAATCTAGACTCACAGGGGAACGACCATAAGGTGCCCGAGGCAGCAAGAGACCCGTGGAGACAAATCGGCTGAATGCCGATGTATTGAATCTCGACGCAATTAGAGTGTTCCATCGTCATTAGCAGGCCCTGAACGTTACAATGAAATATCAGTTTTGCGTCGGATTCGAAAATCTAGACTCACAGTAAAACGATCATAAGGTTCCCCAGGCAGCAATAGACCCTTGGAGACAGGTCGGCTGGAGGACGATGTATTAGATCGCGACGCAATTTGAGAGTTCCATCGTAACAAGGAGTCCCTGAATGTTACAATTAACTATCAGTTTTTCGTCGGATTCGAAAATCTAGACTCACTGGAGACGGACCATAAGCAGCAATATCCCCTTGGAGAAAGTCCACTGGAGGACGATGTATTGAATCGCTACCCAATTTGAGTGCTCCATCGTCATTAGGAGGCCCTGAACGGTCGAATTAACTATCAGTTTCGAGTCGGATTCCAAAATCTAGACTCACAGGAGAACGACCGTAAAGTGCTCGAGGCAGCAACAGACCCTTGGAGACAAGTCGGCTGGAGGCCGATGTATTGAATCTCGACGCAAATTGAGTGTTCCATCGTCATTACGACGCCCTGAACGTTACAAATAATTATAATTTTTGCGTCGGATTCGAAAATCTAGACTCACAGGAGAACGATCACAAGGTGCCCGAGGCCGCAATAGACCCTTGGAGACAAGTAGGCTGGAGGACGATGTATTGGATCACGACGCAATTTGAGAGTTCCATCGTAACTAGGAGTCCCTGAATGTTACAATTAACTATCAGTTTTTCGTCGGATTCAAAAATCTAGACTCACTGGAGACGGACCATAAGGTACCCGAAGCAGCAATATCCCCTTGGAGACAAGTCGGCTGGAGGCCGATGTATTGAATATCGACGCAATTTGAGTGTTCCATCGTCATTAGGTGGCCCTGATCATTGCAATTAAAAATCAGTTTTGCGTCGGATTCTAAAATCTAGACTCACAGGGGAACGACCATAAGGTGCCCCAGGCAGCAGTAGACCCTTGGAGACAGGTCGGCTGGAGGACGACGTATTGGATCGCGACGCAATTTGAGAGTTCCATCATAACTAGAAGTCCTTGAATGTTACAATTAACTATCAGATTTTCGTCGGATTCGAAAATCTAGACTCACTGGAGACGGACTATAAGGTACCCGAAGCAGCAATACCCCTTTGAGACCAGTCCGCTGGAGGACGATGTATTGAATCGCGACGCAATTTGAGTGCTCCATCTTCATTAGGAGGCCCTGAACGTTAGAATTAACTATCAGTTTCGCGTCGGATTCGAAAATCTAGACTCACAGGAGAACGACCGTAAGGTGCCCGAGGCAGCAACAGACCCTTGGAGGCAAGTCGGCTGGAGGCCGATGTATTGAATCTCGACGCAATTTGAGAGTTCCATCGTCATTAGGAGGCCCTGAACGTTACAATTAACTATCATTTTTGCTTCGGATTCGAAAACTAGACTCACAGGAGAACGACCATAAGGTGCCCGAGGCAGCAATAGACCCTTGGAGACAAGTCGGCTGGAGGACGATGTATTAAGTCTCGACGCAATTTGAGTGTTCCATCGTCATTAGGAGGCCCTGAACGTTACAATTAACTATCAGTTTCGCGTCGGATTCGAAAATCTAGACTCACAGGAGACGGACCACATAGAGCCCGATGCAGCAATATCCCCTTGTACACAAGTCGGTTGGAGTTCGATGTATTGACTCTCGACGCAATTTGAGTGTTCCATCGTCATTAGGAGGCGCTGAACGTTACAATTACCTATCATTTTTGCGTCGGATTCGAAAATCTAGACTCATAGGAGACGGAACATATGGTGCCCGAGGCAGCAATATCCCCTTGGATACAAGTCGGATGGAGGCCGATGTATTGAATCTCGACGCAATTTGAGTGTTCCATCGTCATTAGGAGGTCCTGAACGTTACAATTAACAATCTGTTTTGCGTCGGATTAGAAAATCTAGACTCACAGGAGAACGATCATAAGGTGCCTGAGGCAGCAATAGACTCTTGGAGACAAGTCGGCTGAAGGACGATGTATTGAATCTCGACGCAATTTGAGTGTTCCATCGTCATTAGGAGGCGCTGAACGTTACAATTAACTATCATATTTGCGACGGATTCGAAAATCTAGACTCACAGGAGACGGACCATATGGTGCCCGAGGCAACAATATCCCCTTGGAGACAAGTCGGCTGGAGGACAATGTATTGAACTCGACGCAATTTGAGTGTTCCATCGTCATTAGGAGGCGCTGAACGTTACAATTAACTATCATTATGCGTCGGATTCGAAAATCTACTCACAGGAGACGGATCATATGAAGCCCGAGACAGCAATATCCCCTTGGATACAAGTCGGCTGGAGGCCGATGTATTGAATCTCGACGCAATTTGAGTGGTCCATCGTCATTAGGAGGTCCTGAACAATACAATTAACAATCAGTTTTGCGTCGGATTAGAAAATCTAGACTCACAGGAGGACGACCATAAGGTGCCCGAGGCAGCAATAGACCCTTGGAGACAAGTCGGCTGAAGGACGATGTATTGAATCTCGACGCAATTTGAGTGTTCCATCGTCATTAGGTGGCCCTGAATGATACAATTAACCATCAGTTTTTCGTCGGAATCGAAAATCTAGACTCACTGGAGATGGACCATAAGGTGCACGAAGCTATATCCCCTTGGAGACCAGTCCGCTGGAGGACGATGTATTGAATCACGACGCAATTTGAGTGTTCCATCGACATTAGGAGGCCCTGATCATTGCAATTAAAAATCAGTTTTGCGTCGGATTCTAAAATCTAGACTCACAGGGGAACGACCATACGGTGCCCGCGGCAGCAGTAGACCTTTGGAGACAAATCGGCTGAATGCCGATGTATTGAATCTCGACGCAATTTGAGTGTTCCATCGTCATTAGGAGACGTTACAATTAACTTTCAGTTTTCCGTCGGATTCGAAAATCTAGACTCACAGGAAAACGATCATATGGTGCCCCAGTTAGCAATAGACCCTTGGGGACAGGTCGGCTGGAGGACGATGTATTGGATCGCGACGCAATTTGAGAGTTCCATCGTAACTAGGAGTCCCTGAAAGTTACAATTAACTATCAGTTTTTCGTCGGATTCGAAAATCTAGACTCACTGGCGACGGACCATAAGGTACCCGAAGCAGCAATATCCCGTTGGAGACAAGTCGGTTGGAGTTCGATGTATTGACTCTCGACGCAATTTGAGTGTTCCATCGTCATTAGGAGGCGCTGAACGTTACAATTAACTATCATTTTTGCGTCGGATTCGAAAATCTAGACTCACAGGAGACGGAACATATGGTGCCCGAGGCAGCAACATCCGCTTGGAGACAAGTCGGATGGAGGCCGATGTATTGAATCTCGACGCAATTTGAGTGTTCCATTGTCATTAGGAGGCCCTGAACGTTAGAATTAACTATCATTTTTGCGTCGGATTCGAAAATGTAGACTCACAGGAGAACGACCATAAGGTGCCCGAGGCAGCAGTAGACCCTTGTAGACAAGTCGGCTGAAGGACGATTTATTGAATCTCTACGCAATTTGAGTGTTCCATCGTCATTATGAGGCCCTGAACTAAACTATCAGTTTTGCGTCGGATTCGAAAATATAGACTCACAGGAGAAGGATCATATTGTGCCCGAGACAGCAATATCCCCTTGGAGACAAGTCGGCTGGATGCCGATGTATAGAATCTCGACGCAATTTGAGTGTTCCATCGTCATTAGGAGGCCCTGAACATTACAATTAAATATCAGTTTTGCGTCGGATGCTAAAATCTAGACTCACAGGGGAACGAACATAAGGTGCCCGCGGCAGCAATAGACCCTTGGAGACAATACTTCTGAATGCCGATGAATTGAATCTCGACGCAATTTGAGTGTTCCTTCGTCATTAGGAGGCCCTGAACGTTACAATTAACTATCAGTTTTGCGTCGGATTCGAAAATCTAGACTCACAGGAGACGGACCATATGGTGCCCGAGGCAGCAATATCCCCTTGGAGACATGTCGGCTGATGGCCAATGTATTGATTCTCGACGCAATTTGAGTGTTCCAACGTCATTATGAGGCCTTGAACTTAACTATCAGTTTTGCGTCGGATTCGAAAATCTAGATTCACAGGAGATGGATCATATTGTGCCCGAGTCAGCAATATCCCCTTGGAGACCAGTCCGCTGGAGGACGATGTATTGAATCTCGACGCAATTTGAGTGTTCCATCGTCATTAGGAGGCCCTGAACATTACAATTAAAAATCAGTTTTGCGTCGGATTCTAAAATCCAGACTCACAGGAGAACGACCATAAGGTGCCCGAGGCAGCAATAGACCCTTGGAGACAAATCCGCTGAATGCCGATGTATTGAATCTCGACGCAATTTTAGTGTTCCATCGTCATTAGGAGACGTTACAATTAACTTTCAGTTTTCCGTCGGATTCGAAAATCTAGACTCACAGGAAAACGATCATATGGTGCCCCAGTTAGCAATAGACCCTTGGGGACAGGTCGGCTGGAGGACGATGTATTGGATCGCGACGCAATTTGAGAGTTCCATCGTAACTAGGAGTCCCTGAAAGTTACAATTAACTATCAGTTTTTCGTCGGATTCGAAAATCTAGACTCACTGGTGACGGACCATAAGGTACCCGAAGCAGCAATATCCCGTTGGAGACCAGTCCGCTGGAGGACGATGAATTGAATCGCGACGCAATTTGAGTGCTCCATCTTCATTAGGAGACCCTGAACGTTAGAATTAACTATCAGTTTCGCGTCGGATTCGAAAATCTAGACTCACAGGAGACGGACCACATAGAGCCCGAGGCAGCAATATCCCCATGTAGACAAGTCGGCTGGAGTTCGATGTATTGACTCTCGACGCAATTTGAGTGTTCCATCGTCATTAGGAGGCGCTGAACGTTACAATTAACTATCAGTTTTGCGTCGGATTCGAAAATATACTCACAGGGAAGGATCATATGAAGCCCGAGACAGCAATATCCCCTTGGATGCAAGTCGGCTGGAGGACGATGTATTGAATCCTGACGCAATTTGAGTGTTCCATCGTCATTAGGAGGTCCTGAACGTTACAATTAACAATCAGTTTTGCGTCGGATTAGAAAATCTAGACTCACATGAGAACGACCATAAGATGCCCGAGGCAGCAATAGACCCTTTGAGACAAGTCGGCTGAAGTACGATGTATTGAATCTCGACGCAATTTGAGTGTTCCATCGTCTTTAGGAGGCCCTGAACTTAACTATCAGTTTTGCGTCGGATTCGAAAATCTAGGCTTACAGGAGATAGACCACAAGGTGCCCGAGGCAGCAATAGACCATTGGAGACAAGTCGGCTGGAGGCCGATGTATAGATTCTCGACGCAATTTGAGTGTTCCATCGTCATTAGGTGGCCATGAATGATACAATTAACCATCAGTTTTTCGTCGGAATCCAAAATCTAGACTAACTGGAGACGGACCATAAGGTGCCCGAAGCTATATCCCCTTGGAGACCAGTCCGCTGGAGGACGATGTATTGAATCGCGAAGCAATTTGAGTGATCCATCGTCATTAGGAGGCGCTGAACGTTACAATTAACTATCATTTTTGCGTCGGATTCGAAAATCTAGACTCTCAGGGGACGGACCATATGGTGCCCGAGGAAGCAATTTCCCCTTGGAGACAAGTCGGCTGGAGGCCAATGTATTGAATATCGACGCAATTTGAGTGTTCCATCGTAATTAGGTGGCCCTGAACGTTAGAAGTAACTATCAGTTTCGCGTCGGATTAGAAAATCTAGACTCACAGGAGAACGACTATAAGGTGCCCGAGGCAGCAATAGACCGTTGGAGACAAGTCGGCTGGATGACGATGTATCGAGTCTCGACGCAATTTGAGTGTTCCATCGCCATTAGAAGACGCTGAACGTTACAATTAACTATCATTTTAGCGTCGGATTCGAAAATCTACTCGCAGGAGAAGGATCAAATGAAGCCCGAGACAGCAATATCCCCTTGGATACAAGTCGCCTGGAGGACGATGTATTGAATCGCGACGCAATTTGAGCGCTCCATCGTCATTAGGAGGTCCTGAACGTTAGAATTAACTATCACTTTCGCGTCGAATTCGAAAATCTAGACTCACAGGAGAACGACCGTAAGGTGCCCGTGGCAACAACAGACCCTTGGAGACAAGTAGGCTGGAGGCCGATGTATTGAATCTCGACGCAATTTGAGTGTTCCATCGTTATTAGGAGGCCCTGAACGTTACAATTAACTATCAGTTTCCCGTCGGATTCGATAATCTAGACTCACAGGAGACGGAACACGTAGAGCTGAGGCAGCAATCTCCCGTTGGAGACCAGTCCGCTGGAGGACGATGTATTGAATCGCGACGCAATTTGAGTGTTCCATCGTCATTAGGTGGCCCTGAACGTTAGAATTAACTATCAGTTTCGCGTCGGATTCGAAAATCTAGACTCACAGGAGACGGACCACATAGAGCCCGAGGCAGCAATATCCCCATGTAGACAAGTCGGCTGGAGTTCGATGTATTGACTCTCGACGCAATTTGAGTGTTCCATCGTCATTAGGAGGCGCTGAACGTTACAATTAACTATCAGTTTTGCGTCGGATTCGAAAATATACTCACAGGAGAAGGATCATATGAAGCCCGAGACAGCAATATCCCCTTGGATGCAAGTCGGCTGGAGGACGATGTATTGAATCCTGACGCAATTTGAGTGTTCCATCGTCATTAGGAGGTCCTGAACGTTACAATTAACAATCAGTTTTGCGTCGGATTAGAAAATCTAGACTAACATGAGAACGACCATAAGATGCCCGAGGCAGCAATAGACCCTTGGAGACAAGTCGGCTGGAGGCCGATGTATAGATTCTCGATGCAATTTGAGTGTTCCATCGTCATTAGGTGGCCATGAATGATACAATTAACCATCAGTTTTTCGTCGGAATCCAAAATCTAGACTCACTGGAGACGGACCATAAGGTGCCCGAAGCTATATCCCCTTGGAGACCAGTACGCTGGAGGACGATGTATTGAATCGCGACGCAATTTGAGTGATCCATCGTCATTAGGAGGCGCTGAACGTTACAATTAACTATCATTTTTGCGTCGGATTCGAAAATCTAGACTCTCAGAAGACGGACCATATGGTGCCCGAGGAAGCAATTTCCCCTTGGAGACAAGTCGGCTGGAGGCCGATGTATTGAATCTCGACGCAATTTGAGTGTTCCATCGTTATTAGGAGGCCCTGAACGTTACAATTAACTATCAGTTTCGCGTCGGATTCGATAATCTAGACTCACAGGAGACGGAACACGTAGAGCTGAGGCAGCAATATCCCTTTGGAGACAAGTCGGCTGGCGGACGATGTATTGAATCGCGACGCAATTTGAGTGTTCCATCGTCATTAGGAGGTCCTGAACGTTACAATTAACAATCTGTTTTGCGTCGGATTAGAAAATCTAGACTCACAGGAGAACGACCATAAGGTGCCCGAGGCAGCAATAGACCCTTGGAGACAAGTCGGCTGAAGGACGATGTATTGAATATCGACGCAATTTGAGTGTTCCATCGTCATTAGGAGGCCCTGAACTTAACTATCAGTTTTGCGTCGGATTCGAAAATCTAGACTCACAGGAGAAGGATCATATTGTGCACGAGACAGCAATATCCCCTTGGAGACAAGTCGGCTGGAGGCCGATGAATAGAATCTCGACGCAATTTGAGTGTTCCATCGTCAATAGGTGGCCCTGAATGATACAATTAACCATCAGTTTTTCGTCGGAATCGAAGATCTAGACCTACTGGAGACGGACCATAAGGTGGCCGAAGCTATATCCCCTTGGAGACCAGTCCGCTGGAGGCCGATGCATTGAATCTCTACGCAAAATGAGTGTTCCATCGTCATTAGGAGGCCCTGATAATTACCATTAAAAATCAGTTTTGCGTCGGATTCTAAAATCTAGACTCACAGGGGAACGACCATAAGGTGCCCGAGGCAGCAATAGACCCTTGGAGACAAATCGGCTGAATGCCGATGTATTGAATCTCGACGCAATTTGAGTGTTCCATCGTCATTAGGAGGCCCTGAACTTAACAATTAACTATCAGTTTTGCGTCGGATTTGAAAATCTAGACTCACAGGAGAACGACCATAAGGTGCCCGAGGCAGCAATAGACCCTTGGAGACAAATCGGCTGAATGCCGATGTATTGAATCTCGACGCAATTTGAGTGTTCCACCGTCATTAGGATGCCCTGAACTTAACCATCAGTTTTGCGTCGGATTCGAAAATCTAGACTCACAGGAGAAGGATCATATTGTGCCCGAGACAGCAATTTCCCCTTGGAGACAAGTTGGCTGGAAGCCGATGTATAGAATCTCGACGCAATTTGAGTGTTCCATTGTCATTAGGTGGTCCTGAATGATACAATTAACCATCAGTTTTTCGTCGGAATCGAAAATCTAGACTCACTGGAGACGGACCATAAGGTGCCCGAAGCTATATCCCCTTGGAGACCAGTCCGCTGGAGGACGATGTATTGAATCGCGACGCAATTTGAGTGTTCCATCGTCAATAGGAGGCGCTGATCGTTACAATTAACTATCATTTTTGCGTCGGATTCGAAAATCTAGACTCTCAGGAGACGGACCATATGGTGCCCGAGGCAGCAATATCCCCTTGGAGACAAGTCGGCTGGAGGCCAATGTATTGAATATCGACGCAATTTGAGTGTTCCATCGTCATTAGAAGGCGCTGAACGTTACAATTAACTATCAGTTTTGCGTGGGATTAGAAAATCTAGACTCACAGGAGAACGACCATAAGGTGCCCGAGGCAGCAATAGACCCTTGGAGACAAGTCGGCTGAAGGACGATGTATAGAATCTCGACGCAATTTGAGTGTTCCATCGTCATTAGGTGGCCCTGAATGATACAATTGACCATCAGTTTTTCGTCGGAATCGAAAAACTAGCCTCACTGGAGACGGACCATAACGTACCCGAAGCAGCAATATCCCCTTGGAGACCAGTCCGCTGGAGGACGATGTATTGAATCGCGACGCAATTTGAGTGCTCCATAGTCATTAGGAGGCCCTGAACGTTAGAATTAACTATCAGTTTCGCGTCGGATTCGAAAATCTAGACTCACAGGAGACGGACCACATAGAGCCCGAGGCAGCAATATCCCCATGTAGACAAGTCGGCTGGAGTTCGATGTATTGACTCTCGACGCAATTTGAGTGTTCCATCGTCATTAGGAGGCCCTGAACGTTAGAATTAACTATCAGTTTCGCGTCGGATTCGAAAATCTAGACTCACAGGAGACGGACCACATAGAGCCCTAGGCAGCAATATCCCCATGTAGCCAAGTCGGCTGGAGTTCGATGTATTGACTCTCGACGCAATTTGAGTGTTCCATCGTCATTAGGAGGCGCTGAACGTTACAATTAACTATCAGTTTTGCGTCGGATTCGAAAATATACTCACAGGAGAAGGATCATATGAGGCCCGAGACAGCAATATCCCCTTGGATGCAAGTCGGCTGGAGGACGATGTATTGAATCCCGACGCAATTTGAGTGTTCCATCGTCATTAGGAGGTCCTGAACGTTACAATTAACAATCAGATTTGCGTCGGATTAGAAAATCTAGACTCACATGAGAACGACCATAAGATGCCCGAGGCAGCAATAGACCCTTGGAGACAAGTCGGCTGAAGGACGATGTATTGAATCTCGACGCAATTTGAGTGTTCCATCGTCTTTAGGAGGCCCTGAACTTAACTATCAGTTTTGCGTCGGATTCGAAAATCTAGACTTACAGGAGATAGACCACAAGGTGCCCGAGGCAGCAATAGACCATTGGAGACAAGTCGGCTGGAGGCCGATGTATAGATTCTCGACGCAATTTGAGTGTTCCATCGTCATTAGGTGGCCATGGATGATACAATTAACCATCAGTTTTTCGTCGGAATCCAAAATCTAGACTCACTTGAGACGGACCATAAGGTGCCCGAAGCTATATCCCCTTGGAGACCAGTCCGCTGGAGGACGATGTATTGAATCGCGACGCAATTTGAGTGATCCATCGTCATTAGGAGGCGCTGAACGTTACAATTAACTATCATTTTTGCGTCGGATTCGAAAATCTAGACTCTCAGGAGACGGACCATATGGTGCCCGAGGAAGCAATATCCCCTTGGAGACAAGTCGGCTGGAGGCCAATGTATTGAATATCGACGCAATTTGAGTGTTCCATCGTCATTAGGAGGCCCTGAACGTTAGAATTAACTATCAGTTTCGCGTCGGATTAGAAAATCTAGACTCACAGGAGAACGACCATAAGGTGCCCGAGGCAGCAATAGACCGTTGGAGACAAGTCGGCTGGATGACGATGTCTTGAGTCTCGACGCAATTTGAGTGTTCCATCGTCATTAGAAGACGCTGAACGTTACAATTAACTATCATTTTAGCGTCGGATTCGAAAATCTACTCACAGGAGAAGGATCAAATGAAGCCCGAGACAGCAATATCCCCTTGGATACAAGTCGCCTGGAGGACGATGTATTGAATCGCGACGCAATTTGAGCGCTCCATCGTCATTAGGAGGCCCTGAACGTTAGAATTAACTATCAGTTTCGCGTCGGATTCGAAAATCTAGACTCACAGGAGAACGATCGTAAGGTGCCCGTGGCAACAACAGACCCTTGGAGACAAGTAGGCTGGAGGCCGATGTATTGAATCTCGACGCAATTTGAGTGTTCCATCGTCATTAGGAGGCCCTGAACGTTACAATTAACTATCAGTTTCGCGTCGGATTCGATAATCTAGACTCACAGGAGACGGAACACGTAGAGCTGAGGCAGCAATATCCCCTTGGAGACAAGTCGGCTGGCGGACGATGTATTGAATCGCGACGCAATGTGAGTGTTCCATCGTCAATAGGTGGCCCTGAATGATACAATTAACCATCAGTTTTTCGTCGGAATCGAAGATCTAGACCTACTGGAGACGGACCATAAGGTGCCCGAAGCTATATCCCCTTGGAGACCAGTCCGCTGGAGGACGATGTATTGAATCGCGACGCAATTTGAGTGTTCCATCGTCAATAGGAGGCGCTGATCGTTACAATTAACTATCATTTTTGCGTCGGATTCGAAAATCTAGACTCTCAGGAGACGGACCGTATGGTGCCCGAGGCAGCAATATCCCCTTGGAGACAAGTCGGCTGGAGGCCAATGTATTGAATATCGACTCAATTTGAGTGTTCCATCGTCATTAGAAGGCGCTGAACGTTACAATTAACTATCAGTTTTGCGTGGGATTAGAAAATCTAGACTCACAGGAGAACGACCATAAGGTGCCCGAGGCAGCAATAGACCCTTGGAGACAAGTCGGCTGAAGGACGATGTATAGAATCTCGACGCAATTTGAGTGTTCCATCGTCATTAGGTGGCCCTGAATGATACAATTGACCATCAGTTTTTCGTCGGAATCGAAAAACTAGCCTCACTGGAGACGGACCATAACGTACCCGAAGCAGCAATATCCCCTTGGAGACCAGTCCGCTGGAGGACGATGTATTGAATCGCGACGCAATTTGAGTGCTCCATAGTCATTAGGAGGCCCTGAACGTTAGAATTAACTATCAGTTTCGCGTCGGATTCGAAAATCTAGACTCACAGGAGACGGACCACATAGAGCCCGAGGCAGCAATATCCCCATGTAGACAAGTCGGCTGGAGTTCGATGTATTGACTCTCGACGCAATTTGAGTGTTCCATCGTCATTAGGAGGCCCTGAACGTTAGAATTAACTATCAGTTTCGCGTCGGATTCGAAAATCTAGACTCACAGGAGACGGACCACATAGAGCCCTAGGCAGCAATATCCCCATGTAGCCAAGTCGGCTGGAGTTCGATGTATTGACTCTCGACGCAATTTGAGTGTTCCATCGTCATTAGGAGGCGCTGAACGTTACAATTAACTATCAGTTTTGCGTCGGATTCGAAAATATACTCACAGGAGAAGGATCATATGAGGCCCGAGACAGCAATATCCCCTTGGATGCAAGTCGGCTGGAGGACGATGTATTGAATCCCGACGCAATTTGAGTGTTCCATCGTCATTAGGAGGTCCTGAACGTTACAATTAACAATCAGATTTGCGTCGGATTAGAAAATCTAGACTCACATGAGAACGACCATAAGATGCCCGAGGCAGCAATAGACCCTTGGAGACAAGTCGGCTGAAGGACGATGTATTGAATCTCGACGCAATTTGAGTGTTCCATCGTCTTTAGGAGGCCCTGAACTTAACTATCAGTTTTGCGTCGGATTCGAAAATCTAGACTTACAGGAGATAGACCACAAGGTGCCCGAGGCAGCAATAGACCATTGGAGACAAGTCGGCTGGAGGCCGATGTATAGATTCTCGACGCAATTTGAGTGTTCCATCGTCATTAGGTGGCCATGGATGATACAATTAACCATCAGTTTTTCGTCGGAATCCAAAATCTAGACTCACTTGAGACGGACCATAAGGTGCCCGAAGCTATATCCCCTTGGAGACCAGTCCGCTGGAGGACGATGTATTGAATCGCGACGCAATTTGAGTGATCCATCGTCATTAGGAGGCGCTGAACGTTACAATTAACTATCATTTTTGCGTCGGATTCGAAAATCTAGACTCTCAGGAGACGGACCATATGGTGCCCGAGGAAGCAATATCCCCTTGGAGACAAGTCGGCTGGAGGCCAATGTATTGAATATCGACGCAATTTGAGTGTTCCATCGTCATTAGGAGGCCCTGAACGTTAGAATTAACTATCAGTTTCGCGTCGGATTAGAAAATCTAGACTCACAGGAGAACGACCATAAGGTGCCCGAGGCAGCAATAGACCGTTGGAGACAAGTCGGCTGGATGACGATGTCTTGAGTCTCGACGCAATTTGAGTGTTCCATCGTCATTAGAAGACGCTGAACGTTACAATTAACTATCATTTTAGCGTCGGATTCGAAAATCTACTCACAGGAGAAGGATCAAATGAAGCCCGAGACAGCAATATCCCCTTGGATACAAGTCGCCTGGAGGACGATGTATTGAATCGCGACGCAATTTGAGCGCTCCATCGTCATTAGGAGGCCCTGAACGTTAGAATTAACTATCAGTTTCGCGTCGGATTCGAAAATCTAGACTCACAGGAGAACGATCGTAAGGTGCCCGTGGCAACAACAGACCCTTGGAGACAAGTAGGCTGGAGGCCGATGTATTGAATCTCGACGCAATTTGAGTGTTCCATCGTCATTAGGAGGCCCTGAACGTTACAATTAACTATCAGTTTCGCGTCGGATTCGATAATCTAGACTCACAGGAGACGGAACACGTAGAGCTGAGGCAGCAATATCCCCTTGGAGACAAGTCGGCTGGCGGACGATGTATTGAATCGCGACGCAATGTGAGTGTTCCATCGTCAATAGGTGGCCCTGAATGATACAATTAACCATCAGTTTTTCGTCGGAATCGAAGATCTAGACCTACTGGAGACGGACCATAAGGTGGCCGAAGCTATATCCCCTTTTAGACCAGTCCGCTGGAGGCCGATGTATTGAATCTCTACGCAAAATGAGTGTTCCATCGTCATTAGGAGGCCCTGAACATTACCATTAAAAATCAGTTTTGCGTCGGATTCGAAAATCTAGACCCACAGGAGAAGGATCATATTGTGCCCGAGACAGCAATATCCCCTTGGAGACAAGTTGGCTGGAAGCCGATGTATAGAATCTCGACGCAATTTGAGTGTTCCATTGTCATTAGGTGGTCCTGAATGATACAATTAACCATCAGTTTTTCGTCGGAATCGAAAATCTAGACTCACTGGAGACGGACCATAAGGTGCCCGAAGCTATATCCCCTTGGAGACCAGTCCGCTGGAGGACGATGTATTGAATCGCGACGCAATTTGAGTGTTCCATCGTCAATAGGAGGCGCTGATCGTTACAATTAACTATCATTTTTGCGTCGGATTCGAAAATCTAGACTCTCAGGAGAGGGAACTTATGGTGCCCGAGGCAGCAATATCCCCTTGGAGACAAGTCGGCTGGAGGCCAATGTATTGAATATCGACGCAATTTGAGTGTTCCATCGTCATTAGAAGGCGCTGAACGTTACAATTAACTATCAGTTTTGCGTGGGATTAGAAAATCTAGACTCACAGGAGAACGACCATAAGGTGCCCGAAGCAGCAATAGACCCTTGGAGACAAGTCGGCTGAAGGACGATGTATAGAATCTCGACGCAATTTGAGTGTTCCATCGTCATTAGGTGGCCCTGAATGATACAATTGACCATCAGTTTTTCGTCGGAATCGAAAATCTAGCCTCACTGGAGACGGACCATAAGGTACCCGAAGCAGCAATATCCCCTTGGAGGCCAGTCCGCTGGAGGACGATGTATTGAATCGCGACGCAATTTGAGTGCTCCATCGTCATTAGGAGGCCCTGAACGTTAGAATTAAATATCAGTTTCGCGTCGGATTCGAAAATCTAGACTCACAGGAGGCGGACCACATAGAGCCCGAGGCAGCAATATCCCCATGCAGACAAGTCGGCTGGATTTCGATGTGTTGACTCTCGACGCAATTTGAGTGTTCCATCGTCATTAGGAGGTCCTGAACGTTAGAATTAACTATCAGTTTCGCGTCGGATTCGATAATCTAGACTCACAGGAGACGGACCACATAGAGCCCGAGGCAAAAATATCCCCATGTAGACAAGTCGGCTGGAGTTCGATGTATTGACTCTCGACGCAATTTGAGTGTTCCATCGTCATTAGGAGGCGCTGAACGTTACAATTAACTATCAGTTTTGCGTCGGATTCGAAAATATACTCACAGGAGAAGGATCATATGAAGCCCGAGACAGCAATATCCCCTTGGATGCAAGTCGGCTGGACGACGATGTATTGAATCCCGACGCAATTTGAGTGTTCCATCGTCATTAGGAGGTCCTGAACGTTACAATTAACAATCAGTTTTGCGTCGGATTAGAAAATCTAGACTCACAAGAGAACGACCATAAGATGCCCGAGGCAGCAATAGACCCTTGGAGACAAGTCGGCTAAAGGACGATGTATTGAATCTCGACGCAATTTGAGTGTTCCATCGTCTTTAAGAGGCCCTGAACTTAACTATCAGTTTTGCGTCGGATTCGAAAATCTAGACTTACAGGAGATAGACCACAAGGTGCCCGAGGCAGCAATAGACCATTGGAGACAAGTCGGCTGGAGGCCGATGTATAGATTCTCGACGCAATTTGAGAGTTCCATCGTCATTAGGTGGCCATGAATGATACAATTAACCATCAGTTTTTCGTCGGAATCCAAAATCTAGACTCACTGGAGACGGACCATAAGGTGCCCGAAAGTATATCCCCTTGGAGACCAGTCCGCTGGAGGACGATGTATTGAATCGCGACGCAATTTGATTGATCCATCGTCATTATGAGGCGCTGAACGTTACAATTAACTATCATTTTTGCGTCGGATTCGAAAATCTAGATTCTCAGGAGACGGGCCATATGGTGCCCGAGGAAGCAATATCCCCTTGGAGACAAGTCGGCTGGAGGTCAATGTATTGAATATCGACGCAATTTGAGTGTTCCATCGTCATTAGGAGGCCCTGAACGTTAGAATTAACTATCAGCTTCGCGTCGGATTAGAAAATCTAGACTCACAGGAGAACGACCATAAGGTGCCCGAGGCAGCAATAGACCGTTGGAGACAAATCGGCTGGATGACGATGTATTGAGTTTAGACGCAATTTGAGTGTTCCATCGTCATTAGAAGTCGCTGAACGTTACAATTAACTATCATTTTAGCGTCGGATTCGAAAATCTACTCACAGGAGAAGGATCAAATGAAGCCCGAGACAGCAATATCCCCTTGGATACAAGTCGCCTGGATGACGATGTATTGAATCGCGACGCAATTTGAGCGCTCCATCGTCATTAAGAGGCCCTGAACGTTAGAATTAACTATCAGTTTCGCGTCGGATCCGAAAATCTAGACTCACAGGAGAACGACCGTAAGGTGCCCGTGGCAACAACAGACCCTTGGAGACAAGTAGGCTGGAGGCCGATGTATTGAATCTCGACGCAATTTGAGTGTTCCATAGTCATTAGGAGGCCCTGAACGTTACAATTAACTATCAGTTTCGCGTCGGATTCGATAATCTAGACTCACAGGAGACGGAACACATAGAGCTGAGGCAGCAATATCCCCTTGGAGACAAGTCGGCTGGCGGACGATGTATTGAATCGCGACGCAATTTGAGTGTTCCATCGTCATTAGGATGCCCTGAACTTAACCATCAGTTTTGCGTCGGATTCGAAAATCTAGACCCACAGGAGAAGGATCATATTGTGCCCGAGACAGCAATATCCCCTTGGAGACAAGTTGGCTGGAAGCCGATGCATAGAATCTCGACGCAATTTGAGTGTTCCATTGTCATTAGGTGGTCCTGAATGATACAATTAACCATCAGTTTTTCGTCGGAATCGAAAATCTAGACTCACTGGAGACGGACCATAAGGTGCCCGAAGCTATATCCCCTTGGAGACCAGTCCGCTGGAGGACGATGTATTGAATCGCGACGCAATTTGAGTGTTCCATCGTCAATAGGAGGCGCTGATCGTTACAATTAACTATCATTTTTGCGTCGGATTCGAAAATCTAGACTCTCAGGAGAGGGACCATATGGTGCCCGAGGCAGCAATATTCCCTTGGAGACAAGTCGGCTGGAGGCCAATGTATTGAATATCGACGCAATTTGAGTGTTCCATCGTCATTAGAAGGCGCTGAACGTTACAATTAACTATCAGTTTTGCGTGGGATTAGAAAATCTAGACTCACAGGAGAACGACCATAAGGTGCCCGAAGCAGCAATAGACCCTTGGAGACAAGTCGGCTGAAGGACGATGTATAGAATCTCGACGCAATTTGAGTGTTCAATCGTCATTAGGTGGCCCTGAATGATACAATTGACCATCAGTTTTTCGTCGGAATCGAAAATCTAGCCTCACTGGAGACGGACCATAAGGTACCCGAAGCAGCAATATCCCCTTGGAGGCCAGTCCGCTGGAGGACGATGTATTGAATCGCGACGCAATTTGAGTGCTCCATCGTCATTAGGAGGCCCTGAACGTTAGAATTAACTATCAGTTTCGCGTCGGATTCGAAAATCTAGTCTCACAAGAGACGGACCACATAGAGCCCGAGGCAGCAATATCCCCATGCAGACAAGTCGGCTGGAGTTCGATGTATTGACTCTCGACGCAATTTGAGTGTTCCATCGTCATTAGGAGGCCCTGAACGTTAGAATTAACTATCAGTTTCGCGTCGGATTCGATAATCTAGACTCACAGGAGACGGAACACATAGAGCTGAGGCAGCAATATCCCCTTGGAGACAAGTCGGCTGGCGGACGATGTATTGAATCGCGACGCAATTTGAGTGTTCCATCGTCATTAGGAGGTCCTGAACGTTACAATTAACAGTCTGTTTTGCGTCGGATTAGAAAATCTAGACTCACAGGAGAACGACCATAAGGTGCCCGAGGCAGCAATAGACCCTTGGAGACAAGTCGGCTGAAGGACGATGTATTGAATCTCGACGCAATTTGAGTGTTCCATCGTCATTAGGAGGCCCTGAACTTAACCATCAGTTTTGCGTCGGATTCGAAAATCTAGACTCACAGGAGAAGGATCATATTGTGCCCAAAACAGCAATATCCCTTTGGAGACAAGTCGGCTGGAGGCCGATGTATAGAATCTCGACGCAATTTTAATGTTCCATCGTCATTAGGTGGCCCTGAATGATACAATTGACCATCAGTTTTTCGTCGGAATCGAAAATCTAGACTCACTGGAGACGGACCATAAAGTGCCCGAAGCTATATCCCCTTGGAGACCAGTCCGCTGGAGGCCGATGTATTGAATCTCTACGCAAAATGAGTGTTCCATCGTCATTAGGAGGCCCTGAACATTACCTTTAAAAATCAGTTTTGCGTCGAATTCTAAAATCTAGACTCACAGGGGAACGACCATAAGGTGCCCGAGGCAGCAATAGACCCTTGGAGACAAATCGGCTGAATGCCGATGTATTGAATCTCGACGCAATTTGAGTGTTCCATCGTCATTAGGTGGCCCTGAACTTAACAATTAACTATCAGTTTTGCGTCGGATTTGAAAATGTAGACTCACAGGAGAACGACCATAAGGTGCCCGAGGCAGCAATAGACCCTTGGAGACAAGTCGGCTGAAGGACGATGTATTGAATCTCGACGCAATTTGAGTGTTCCATCGTCATTAGGGGGCCCTGAAATTAACTATCAGTTTTGCGTCGGATTCGAAAATCTAGACTCACAGGAGAAGGATCATATTGTGCCCAAAACAGCAATATCCCTTTGGAGACAAGTCGGCTGGAGGCCGATGTATAGAATCTCGACGCAATTTGAGTGTTCCATCGTCATTAGGTGGCCCTGAATGATACAATTGACCATCAGTTTTTCGTCGCAATCGAAAATCTAGACTCACTGGAGACGGACCATAAGGTGCCCGAAGCTATATCCCCTTGGAGACCAGTCCGCTGGAGGCCGATGTATTGAATCTCTACGCAAAATGAGTGTTCCATCGTCATTAGGAGGCCCTGAACATTACCTTTAAAAATCAGTTTTGCGTCGGATTCTAAAATCTAGACTCACAGGGGAACGACCATAAGGTGCCCGAGGCAGCAATAGACCCTTGGAGACAAGTCGGCTGAAGGACGATGTATTGAATCTCGACGCAATTTGAGGGTTCCATCGTCATTAGGATGCCCTGAACTTAACCATCAGTTTTGCGTCGGATTCGAAAATCTAGACTCACAGGAGAAGGATCATTTTGTGCCCGAGACAGTAATATCCCCTTGGAGACAAGTTGGCTGGAAGCCGATGTATAGAATCTCGACGCAATTTGAGTGTTCCATTGTCATTAGGTGGTCTTGAATGATACAATTAACCATCAGTTTTTCGTCGGAATCGAAAATCTAGACTCACTGGCGACGGACCATAAGGTGCCCGAAGCTATATCCTCTTGGAGACCAGTCCGCTGGAGGACGATGTATTGAATCGCGACGCAATTTGAGTGTTCCATCGTCATTAGGAGGCGCTGAACGTTACAATTTACTATCATTTTTGCGTCGGATTCGAAAATCTAGACTCACAGGAGGAGGAACATATGAAGCCCGAGGCAGCAATAGACCATAGGAGAAGAGTCGGCTGGTTGACGATGTATTGAATCTCGGCGAAATTTGAGTGTTCCAACGTCATTAGGTGGCCCTGAACGTTGGAATTAAATATCAGTTTCGCGTCGGATTCGAAAATCTAGACTCACAGGAGACGGACCACATAGAGCCCGAGGCAGCAATATCCCCTTGTAAACAAGTCGGCTGGAGTTCGATGTATTGACTCTCGACGCAATGTCAGTGTTCCATCGTCATTAGGAGGCGCTGATCGTTACAATTTACTATCATTTTTGCGTCGAATTCGATAATCTAAACTCACAGGAGAACGACCATAAGGCGCCCGAGACAGCAACAGACCCTTGGAGACAAGTCAGCTCGAGGCCGATGTATTGAATCTCGAAGCAATTTGAGTGTTCCATCGTCATTAGGAGGCCCTGAACGTTACAATTAACTACCAGTGTCGCGTCGGATTAGAAAATCTAGACTCACAGGAGAACGACCATAAGGTGCCCGAGGCAGCAATATCCCTTTGGAGACAAGTCGGCTGGAGGACGATGTGTTGAATCCAGACGCAATTTGAGTGTTCCATCGTCATTAGGAGGTCCTGAACGTTACAATTAACAATCAGTTTTGCGTCGGATTAGAAAATCTAGACTCACAGGAGAACGACCAAGAGGTACCCGAAGCAGCAACAGACCCTTGTAGACAAGTCGGCTGAAGGACGATGTATTGAATCTCGGAGCAATTTGAGTGTTCCATCGTCATTAGGAGGCCCTGAACTTAACTATCAGTTTTGCGTCGGATTCGAAAATCTAGACTCACAAGAGGAGGATCATATTGTGCCCAAGACAGCAATATCCTCTTGGAGGCTAGTCGGCTGGAACCCGATGTATAGAATCTCGACGCAATTTGAGTGTTCCATCGTCATTAGGTGGCCCTGAATGATACAATTAACCATCAGTTTTTCGTCGGAATTGAAAATCTAGACACACTGGACACGGACCACAAGGTGCCCGAAGCTATATCCCCTTGGAGACCAGTTCGCTGGAGGACGATGTATTGAATCGCGACGCTAATTGAGTGTTCCATCGTCATTAGGAGGCGCTGAACGTTACAATTAACTATCATTTTTTCGTCGGATTCGAAAATCTCAACTCACAGGAGAAGGGCCATATGGTGCCCGAGACAGCAATATCCCCTTGGAGACAAGTCGGCTGGAGGCCGATGTATTGAATCTCGACGCAATTTGAGTGTTCCATCGTCATTAGGAGGCCCTGAACTTTACAATTAACTATCAGTTTGTCGTCGGATTTGAAAATCTAGACTCACAGGAGAACGACCATAAGGTGCCCGAGGCAGCAATAGACCCTTGGAGACAAGTCGGCTGAAGGACGATGTATTGAATCTCGACGCAATTTGAGTGTTCCATCGTCATTAGGATGCCCCGAACTTAACCATCAGTTTTGCGTCGAATTCGAAAATTAGACTCACAGGAGAAGGATCGTATTGTGCCCGAGACAGCAATATCCCCTTGGAGACAAGTCGGCTGAAGGACGATGTATTGAGTCTCGACGCAATTAGTGTGTTCCATCGTCATTAGGAGGCGCTGATCGTTACAATGAACCATCATTTTTGCGTCGGATTCGATAATATAGACTCACAGGAGACGGAACATATGGTGTCCGAGGCAGCAATATCCCCTGGAGACAAGTCGGCTAAAGGCCGATGTATTGAATCTCGACGCAATTTGAGTGTTCCATCGCCATTAGGAGGTCCTGAACGTTACAATTAACAATCAGTTTTGCGTCGGGTTAGAAAATCTAGACTCACAGGAGAATGACAATAAGGTGCCCGAGGCAGCAATATCCCAATGAAGACAAGTCGGCTGGAGGACGATGTATTGAATCTCGACGCAATTTGAGTGTTCCATCGTCATTAGGATGCCATGAACGTTACAATGAACTATCAGTTTTTCGTCGGATACGAAAATCTAAATTCACAGGAAAACGATCATAAGGTGCCCTAGGCAGCAATAGACCCATGGAGACAAGTCAGCTTGAGGCCGATGTATTGAATCTCGAAGCAATTTGAGTGTTCCATCGTCATTAGGAGGCCCTGAACATTACAATTAACTATCAGTTTCGCGTCGGTTTCGATAATCTTGACTCACAGGAGTCGGACCACATAGAGCCCGAGGCAGCAATATCCCCTTGGAGACAAGTCGGCTGGAGGACGATGTATTGAATCCAGACGCAATTTGAGTGTTCCATCGTCATTAGGAGATGCTGAACGTTACAATTAACAATCAGTTTTGCGTCGGGTTAGAAAATCTAGACTCACAGGAGAATGACCATAAGGTGCCCGAGGCAGCAATATCCCAATGAAGACAAGTCGGCTGGAGGACGATGTATAGAATCTCGGCGCAATTTGAGTGTTCCATCGTCATTAGGTGGCCCTGAATGATACAATTAACCATCAGTTTTTCGTCAGAATTGAAAATCTAGACAAACTGGGGACGGAACAATAAGGTGCCCGAAGCTATATCCCCTTGGAGACCAGTCCGCTGGAGGACGATGTATTGAATCGCGACGCAATTTGAGTGTTCCATCATCATTAGGAGGCGCTGAACGTTACAATTAACTATCATTTTTTCGTCGGATTCGAAAATCTAGACTCACAGGAGAAGGACCATATGGTGCCCGAGGGAGCAATATCCCCTTGCAGACAAGTCGGCTGGAGGCCGATGTATTGAATCTCGACGCAATTTGAGTGTTCCATCGTCATTAGGATGCCCTGAACATTACAATTAAAAAACAGTTTTGCGTCGGAATCTAAATTCTAGACTCACAGGGGAACGACCATAAGGTGCCCGAGGCAGCAATAGACCCTTGGAGACAAGTCGGCTGGAGGCCGATGTATTGAGTCTCGACGCAATTTGAGTGTTACATCGTCATTAGGAGGCGCTGAACGTTACAATTAACTATCATTTTAGCGTCGGATTCGAAAATCTACTCACAGGAGAAGGATCATTTGAAGCCCGAGACAGCAATATCCCCTTGGATACAAGTCGACTGAAGAACGATGTATTGAATCTCGACGCAATTTGAGTGTCCCATCGTCATTAGGAGGCCCTGAACGTTACAATTAACTATCAGTTTCGCGTCGGATTCGAAAATGTAGACTCACACGAGACGGATCACATGGTGCCCGAGGCAGCAATATCCCCTTGTAGGCAAGTCGGCTGGAAGTCGATGTATTGACTCTCGACGCAATTTGAGTGTTCCATCGTCATTAGGAGGCCCTGAACGTAACAATTAACTTATAGTTTCGCGTCGGATTCGAAAATATAGACTCACAGGAGACGGACCACATGGAGCCCGTGGCAACAATATCCCCTTGTAGACAAGTCGGCTGGCGGACGATGGATTGAATCTCGACGCAGTTTGAGTGTTCTATCGCCATTAGGAGGCGCTGAACGTTACAATTCACTATCATTTATGCGTCGGATTCGAAAATGTAGACTCAAAGGAGAAGGATCAAATGGTGCCCGAGACAGCAATATCCCCTTGGAGACAAGTCGGCTGGAGGTCGATGTATTGACCCTCGACGCAATTTGAGTGTTCCATCGTTATTAGGAGGCACTGAACGTTACAATTAACTATCATTTTTGCGTCGGATTCGATAATCTAGACTCACAGGAGAACGACCATAATGTGCCCGAGGCAGCTATGGACTCTATGACACAAGTCGGCTGGAGGTCGAAGTATTGACTCTCTACGCAATTTGAGTGTTCCATCGTCATTAGGAGGCGCTGAACGTCACAATTAACTATCATTTTTGCGTCGGATTCGAAAATCTAGACTCACAGGAGAACGACCATAAGGTGACCGAGGCAGCAATAGACCCTTGGAGACAAGTCGGCTGAAGGACGATGTATTGAATCTCGACGCTATTTTAGTGTTCCATCGTCATTAGGAGGCCCTGAACGTTACAATTAACTATCAGTTTCGCGTCGGATTCAAAAATCTAGACTAACGGGAGACGGACCATTTGGTGCCCGAGGCAGTCGGCTGATGGACGATGTATTGAATCTCGACGCAATTTGAGTGTTCCATCGTCATTAGGTGGCCCTGAGCGTTACAATTAACTATCAGTTTTGCGTCGCGTTCGAAAACCTAGACTCACAGGAGAACGATCATAAGGTGCCCGAGGCAGTAATAGACCCTTGGAGACAAGTCGGCTGGAGGACGATGTATAGAATCGCGACGCAATTTGAGTGTTCCATCGTCATTAGGAGGCCCTGAATGTTACAATTAACTATCAGTTTTGCGTCGGATTCGAAAATCTAGAATCACAGGAGAACGACTATAAGGTGCCAGAGGCAGCAATAGACCCTTGGAGACAAGTCGGCTGAAGGACGATGTATTGAATCTCGACGCAATTTGAGTGTTCCATCGTCATTAGGAGGCCCTGAACGTTACAATAAACTATCAGTTTCGCGTCGGATACAAAAATCTAGACTCACAGGAGACGGACCATTTGGTGCCCGAGGCAGCAATAGACCCTTGGAGACAAGTCGGCTGGAGGCCGATGTATTGATTCTCGACACAATTTGTGTGTTCCATCGTCATTAGGTGGCCCTGAGCGTTACAATGAACTATCAGTTTTGCGTCGGATTCGAAAATCTAAACTCACAGGAGAGCGACCTTAAGTTGCCCGAGGCAGCAATATCCCAATGGAGAACAGTCGGCTGGAGGACGATGTATTGAATCTCGACGCAATTTGAGTGTTCCATCGACAATAGGAGGCCCTGAACATTACAATTAACTATCATTTTAGCGTCGGATTCGAAAATCTACTCATAGGAGAAGGATCATATGAAGCCCGAGACAGCAATATCCCCTTGGAGACAAGTCGGCTGGAGGACGATGTCTTGACTTCAGACGCAATTTGAGTGTTCCATCGTCAATAGGAGGTCCTGAACGTTACAATTAACTATCAGTTTTGCGTCGGATTAGAAAATCTAGGCTCACAGGAGAACGACCATAAGGTGCCCGAGGCAGCAATAGACCCTTGGAGACAAGTCGGCTGAAGGACGATGTATTGAATCTCGACGCAATTTGAGAGTTGCATCGTCATTAGGAGGCCCTGAACTTAACTATCAGTTTTGCGTCGGATTCGAAAATCTAGACTCACAGGAGAAGGATCAATTTGTGCCCGAGACAGCAATATCCCCTTCGAGACAAGTCGGATGGAGGCCGATGTATAGAATCTCGACGCAATTAGAGTGTTCCATCGTCATTAGGTGGCCCTGAATGATACAATTAACCATCAGTTTTTCGTCGCAATTGAAAATCTAGAATCACTGGAGACGGACCATAAGGTGCCCGAAGCTATATCCCCTTGGAGACCAGTCCGCTGGAGGACGATGTATTGAATCGCGACGCTATTTGAGCGTTCCATCGTCATTAGGAGGCGCTGAACGTTACAATTAACTATCATTTTTGCTTCGGACTCGATAATCTAGACTCACAGAAGAACGACCATAAGGTGCCCGAGGCAGCAAATGGACTCTATGAGACAAGTCGGTTGCAGGTCGATGTATTGACTCTCTACGATATTTGAGTGTTCCATCGTCATTAGGAGGCGCTGAACGTCACAATTAACTATCATTTTTTCGTCGGATTCTAAAATCTAGACTCACAGGAGAACGACCATAAGGTGACCGAGGCAGCAATAGACCCTTGGAGACAAGTCGGCTGAAGGACGATGTATTGAATCTCGACGCTATTTTAGTGTTCCATCGTCATTATGAGGTCCTGAACGTTACAATTAACTGTCAGTTTCGCGTCGGATTCAAAAATCTAGACTCACGGGAGACGGACCATTTGGTGCCCGAGGCAGTCGGCTGATGGACGATGTATTGAGTCTTGACGCAATTTGAGTGTTCCATCGTCATTGGGTGGCCCTGACCGTTACAATTAACTATCAGTTTTGCGTCGCGTTCGAAATTCTAAACTCACAGGAGAACGATCATAAGGTGCCCGAGGCAGCAATAGACCCTTGGAGACAAGTCGGCTGGAGGACGATGTATTTGATCGCGACGCGAATTGAGTGTTCCATCGTCATTAGGAGGCCCTGAATGTTATAATTAACTATCAGTTTTTCGTCGGATTCGAAAATCTAGACTCACTGGAGACGGACCATAAGGTTCCCCTAGGGTATATCCCCTTGGAGACAAGTCCGCTGGAGGACGAAGTATTGAATCGCGACGCAACTTGAGTGCTCCAACGTCATTAGGAAGCCCTGAACATTACAATTAACAATCAGTTTCGCGTCGGTTTCGAAAATCTAGACTCACAGGACAGCGACCATAAGGAGCCCGAGGCAGCAATACCCCACGGAGACAAGTCGGCTGGAGGCCGGTATGTTGAATCTCGATGCAATTTGAGTATTCCATCGTCATTAGGAGGCCCTGATCGTTACAATTAACTAACAGTTTTGCGTCGGATTCGAAAATCTAGACTCACAGGAGAATGACGATGAGGTGCCCGAGGCAGCAATAGACCCTTGGAGACAAGTCGGCTGAAGGACGATGTGTTGAATCTCGACGCAGTTTGAGTGTTCCATCGTCATTAGGAGGCGCTGAATGTTACAATTAACGATCATTTTAGCGTCGGATTCGAAAATCTACACACAGGAAAACGATCATATGGTGCCCGAAACAGCAATATCCCCTTGGATACAAGTCGGCTGGAAGACGATGCATTCAATGTCGACGCAATTTGAGTGTTCAATCGTCACTAGGAGGCCCTGAACGTTACAATTAACAATCAGTTTTGCGTCGGATTCGAAAATCTAGACTCACATGAGAACGACCATAAGGTGCCCGAGGCAGCAATAGACCCTTGGAGACAAGTCGGCTGAAGGACGATGCATTGAATCTCGGCGTAATTTGAGTGTTCCATCTTCATTAGGAGGCTCTGAACGTTACAATTAACTATCAGTTTTGCGTCGGATTCGAAAATATAGACTCACAGGAGAACGACAATAAGGTGCCAGAGGCAGCAATAGACCCTTGGAGGCAGGTCGGCTGAAGGACGATGTATTGAATCTCGACGCAATTTGAGTGTTCCATCGTCATTAGGAGGATCTGATCGTTGCAATAAACTATCAGTTTTGCGTCGGGTTCGAAAATCTAGACTCACAGGAGAACGACCATAAGGTGCCCGAGGCAGCAATAGACCCTTGGAGACAAGTCGGCTGAAGGAAGATGTATTGAATCTCGACGCAATTTGAGTATTCCATCGTCATTAGGAGGCCCTGAACGTTACAATTAACTATCTGTTTCGCGTCGGATTCGAAAATCTAGACTCACAGGAGACGGACCAGATGGAGCCCGAGGCAGCAATATCCCCTTGTAGACAAGTCGGCTGGAAGGCGATGGATTGAATCTCGACGCAATTTGAGTGTTCTATCGCCATTAGGAGGCGCTGAACGTTACAATTAACTATCAGTTATGCGTCGGACTCGAAAATCTAGACTCACAGGAGAACGACCATATGGTGCCCGAGGTAACAATGGACTCTATGAGACAAGTCGGCTGGAGGTCGATGTATTGACTCTCTACGCTATTTGAGTGTTCCATCGTCATTAGGAGGCGCTGAACGTCACAATTAACTATCATTTTTGCGTCGGATTCGAAAATCTAGACTCACAGGAGAAAGACCATAAGGTGACCGAGGCAGCAATGGACCCTTGGAGACAAGTCGGCTGAAGGACGATGTATTGAAGCTCGACGCTATTTTAGTGTTCCATCGTCATTATGAGGCCCTGAACGTTACAATTAACTATCAGTTTCGCGTCGGATTCAAAAATCTAGACTCACGGAATACGGACCATTTGGTGCCCGAGGCAGTCGGCTGATGGACGATGTATTGAATCTTGACGCAATTTGAGTGTTCCATCGTCATTGGGTGGCCCTGAGCGTTACAATTAACTATCAGTTTTGCGTCGCGTTCGAAATTCTAAACTCACAGGAGAACGATCATAAGGTGCCCGAGGCAGCAATAGACCCTTGGAGACAAGTCGGCTGGAGGACGAAGTATTGGATCGCGACGCAAATTGAGTGTTCAATCGTCATTAGGAGGCCCTGAATGTTATAATTAACTATCAGTTTTTCGTCGGATTCGAAGATCTAGACTCACTGGAGACGGACCATAAGGTTCCCCTAGGCTATATCGCCTTTTAGACCAGTTTGCTGGAGGACGAAGTATTGAATCGCGACGCAACTTAAGTGCTCCATCGTCATTAGGAGGCCCTGAACATTACAATTAACTATCAGTTTTGCGTCGGATTCTGAAATCTAGACTCACAGGGGAACGACCATAAGGTGCTCGAGGCAGCATTAGACCCTTGGAGACAAATCGGCTGAATACCGACATATTGAATCTCGACGAAATTTGAGTGTTCCATCGTCATTATGAGGGCCTGAACATTACAATTAACAATCAGTTTCGCGTCGGTTTCGAAAATCTAGACTCACAGGACAGCGACCATAAGGAGCCCGAGGCAGCAATATCCCCATAGAGACAAGTCGGCTGGAGGCCGGTATGTTGAATCTCGATGCAATTTGAGTATTCCATCGTCATTAGGAGGCCCTGAACGTTACAATTAACTATCAGTTTTGCGCCGGATTCGAAAATCTAGACTAACAGGAGAACGACCATGAGGTGCCCGAGGCAGCAAAAGACTCTTGGAGACAAGTCGGCTGAAGGACGATGTATTGAATCTCGACGCAGTTTGAGTGTTCCATCGTCATTAGGAGGCCCTGAATGTTACAATTAACTATCTGTTTCGCGTCGGATTCGAAAATCTAGACTCACAGGAGACGGACCAGATGGAGCCCGAGGCAGCAATATCCCCTTGTAGACAAGTCGGCTGGAAGGCGATGGATTGAATCTCGACGCAATTTGAGTGTTCTATCGCCATTAGGAGGCGCTGAACGTTACAATTAACTATCAGTTATGCGTCGGACTCGAAAATCTAGACTCACAGGAGAACGACCATATGGTGCCCGAGGTAACAATGGACTCTATGAGACAAGTCGGCTGGAGGTCGATGTATTGACTCTCTACGCTATTTGAGTGTTCCATCGTCATTAGGAGGCGCTGAACGTCACAATTAACTATCATTTTTGCGTCGGATTCGAAAATCTAGACTCACAGGAGAAAGACCATAAGGTGACCGAGGCAGCAATGGACCCTTGGAGACAAGTCGGCTGAAGGACGATGTATTGAAGCTCGACGCTATTTTAGTGTTCCATCGTCATTATGAGGCCCTGAACGTTACAATTAACTATCAGTTTCGCGTCGGATTCAAAAATCTAGACTCACGGAATACGGACCATTTGGTGCCCGAGGCAGTCGGCTGATGGACGATGTATTGAATCTTGACGCAATTTGAGTGTTCCATCGTCATTGGGTGGCCCTGAGCGTTACAATTAACTATCAGTTTTGCGTCGCGTTCGAAATTCTAAACTCACAGGAGAACGATCATAAGGTGCCCGAGGCAGCAATAGACCCTTGGAGACAAGTCGGCTGGAGGACGAAGTATTGGATCGCGACGCAAATTGAGTGTTCAATCGTCATTAGGAGGCCCTGAATGTTATAATTAACTATCAGTTTTTCGTCGGATTCGAAGATCTAGACTCACTGGAGACGGACCATAAGGTTCCCCTAGGCTATATCGCCTTTTAGACCAGTTTGCTGGAGGACGAAGTATTGAATCGCGACGCAACTTGAGTGCTCCATCGTCATTAGGAGGCCCTGAACATTACAATTAACTATCAGTTTTGCGTCGGATTCTGAAATCTAGACTCACAGGGGAACGACCATAAGGTGCTCGAGGCAGCATTAGACCCTTGGAGACAAATCGGCTGAATACCGACATATTGAATCTCGACGAAATTTGAGTGTTCCATCGTCATTATGAGGGCCTGAACATTACAATTAACAATCAGTTTCGCGTCGGTTTCGAAAATCTAGACTCACAGGACAGCGACCATAAGGAGCCCGAGGCAGCAATATCCCCATAGAGACAAGTCGGCTGGAGGCCGGTATGTTGAATCTCGATGCAATTTGAGTATTCCATCGTCATTAGGAGGCCCTGAACGTTACAATTAACTATCAGTTTTGCGCCGGATTCGAAAATCTAGACTAACAGGAGAACGACCATGAGGTGCCCGAGGCAGCAAAAGACTCTTGGAGACAAGTCGGCTGAAGGACGATGTATTGAATCTCGACGCAGTTTGAGTGTTCCATCGTCATTAGGAGGCCCTGAATGTTACAATTAACTATCAGTTTTTCGTCGGATTCGATAATCGAGACTCACAGGAGACGGACATAGGGTGCCCGAAGCAGCAATAGGCCCTTGGAGACAACTCGGATGGAGGACGATGTATTGAATCTCGACGCAATTTGAGAGTTCAGTCATCATTAAGAGGCGCTGAACGTTACAATTACCTATCAGTTATGCGTCGGATTCGAAAATCTACTCACAGGAAAAGGATCATATGGTGCCCGAGACAGCAATATCCCCTTGGATACAAGTCGGCTGGAAGACGATGTATTCAATCTCGACGCAATTTGAGTGTTCAATCGTCATTAGGAGGCCCTGAACGTTACAATTAACAATCAGTTTTGCGTCGGATTCGAAAATCTAGACTCACATGAGAACGACCATAAGGTGCCCGAGGCAGCGATAGACCCTTGGAGACAAGTCGGCTGAAGGACGATGCATTGAATCTCGGCGTAATTTGAGTGTTCCATCGTCATTAGGAGGCCCCGAACGTTACAATTAACTATCTGCTTTGCGGCCGATTCGAAAATCTAGACTCACAGGAGAACGACCACAAGGTGCCCGAGGCAGCAATAGACCCTTGGAGACAAGTCGGCTGGAGGTCGATGTATTGACTCATTACGCAATTTGAGTGTTCCATCGTCATTAGGAGTCGTTTAACGTCACAATTAAAAATCATTTTTGCGTCGGATTCGAAAATCCAGACTCACAGGAGAACGACCATAAGGTGACCGTGGCAGCAATATCTCCTTGGATACAAGTCGGCTGAAAGACGATGTATTGAATCTCAACGCTATTTTAGTGTTCCATCGTCATTAGGAGGCCCTGAACGTTACAATTAACTATCAGTTTCGCGTCGGATTCAAAAATCTGGACTCACGGTAGATGGTCCATTTGGTGCCCGATGCAGTCGGCTGATGGACGATGTATTGAATCTCGACGCAATTTGAGTGTTCCATCGTCATTAGGTGGCCCTGAGCGGTACAATTAACTATCAGTTTTGCGTCGCGTTCTAAAATCTAGATTCACAGGAGAACGATCATGAGGTGCCCGAGGCAGCAATAGACCCTTGGAGACAAGTCGGCTGGAGGACGATGTATTGGATTTCGACGCAATTTCAGTGTTCCATCGTCATTAGAAGGCCCTGAATGTTACAATTAACTATCGGTTTTTCGTCGGATTTGAAAATCTAGACTCACTGGAGACGGACCATAAGGTGCCCGAGGCTATATCCCCTTGGAGACCAGTCCGCTGGAGGCCGATGTATTGAATCTCGACGCAATTTGAGTTTCCCATCGTCATTAGGAGGCCCTGAACATTACAATTAACTATCAGTTTTGCGTCGGATTCTAAATTCTAGACTCACAGGGGAACGACCATAAGGTGCCCGAGGCAGCAATAGACCGTTGGAGACAAATCGGCTGAATGCCGATATATTGAATCTCGCGCAATTTGAGTGTTCCATCGTCATTAGGAAGCCCTGAACGTTACAATTAACAATCAGTTTCGCGTCGGTTTCGAAAATCTAGACTCACAGGTCAGCGACCGTAAGGAGCCCGAGGCAGCAATATCCCCATGGAGACAAGTCGGCTGGAGGCCGGTATGTTGAATCTCGAGGCAATTTGAGTGCTCCATCGTCATTAGGAGGCCCTGAACGTTACAATTAACTATCAGTTTTGCGTCGGATTCGAAAATCTAGACTCACAGGAGAAAGATCATAAGGAGCCACAGGCAGCAATAGACCCTTGGAGACAAATCGGCTGGAGGACGATGTATTGGATCGCGACGCAATTTGAGTGTTCCATCGTAACTATGAGGCCCTGATTGTTACAATTAACTATCAGTTTTTCGTCGGATTCGATAATCTAGACTCACCGGAGACGGACCATAAGGTCCCCGAAGAAGCAACACCCCCTCGGAAACAAGTCGGCTGGAGGACGATGTATTGCATCGCGACCCAATTTGAGTGTTCCATCGTCATTAGGAGGCCCTGAATGTTACAATTAACTATCAGTTTTTCGTGGGATTCGAAAATCTAGACTAACAGGAGAGCGACCATAAGGTGCCCGAGGCAGCAATGGACTCTTGGTTCAAGTCGGGTGAAGGACGATGTACTGAATCTCGACGCAATTTGAGTGTTCCATCGTTATTAGGAGGCCCTGAACGTTACAAATAACTATCAGTTTTGCGTCGGATTCGAAAACGTAGAATCACCGGGGACGGACCATGTGGTGCCCGAGGCAGCGATATCCCCATGGAGACAAGTCGGCAGGAGGACGGTGTAGTGAATCTCGACGCAATTTGAATGTTCTTTCGTCATTAGGAGGCCGTGAACGTTACAATTAACTATCTGCTTTGCGGCCGATTCGAATATCTAGACTCACAGGAGAACGACCATAAGGTGCCCGAGGCAGCAATAGACCCTTTGAGACAAGTCGGTTCGAAGACGATGTATTTAATCTCGACGCAATTGGAGTGTTCCATCGTCATTAGGAGGCCCTGAACGTTACAATTAACTATCTGTTTTGCGTCGGATTCGAAAATGTAGACTAACAGAAGAACGACCATAAGGTGCCCGAGGCAGCAATGGACTCTTGGAGACAAGTCGGCTGAAGGACGATGTATTGAATCTCGACGCAATTTGAGTGTTCCATCGTCATTAGGAGGCCCTGAACGTTACAATTAACTATCAGTTTCGCGTAGGATTCGAAAATCTAGACTCACAGGAGACGGACCACATGGAGCCCGAGGCAGCAATATCCCCTTGTAGACAAGTCGGCTGGATGTCGATGTATTGACTCTCGACGCAATTTGAGTGTTCCATCGTCATTAGGAGGCCCTGAACGTAACAATTAACTATTAGTTTCGCGTCGGATTCGAAAATATAGACTCACAGGAGACGGACCACATGGAGCCCGAGGCAGCAACATCCCCTTGTAGACAAGTCGGCTGGAGGCCGATGGATTGAATCTCGACGCAATTTGAGTGTTCTATCGTTATTAGTAGGCGCTGAACGTTACAATTAACTATCATTTATGCGTCGGATTCGAAAATCTAGACTCACAGGAGAACGACCATAGGGTGCCCGAGGCAGCAATGGACTCAATGAGACAAGTCGGCTGGAGGTCGATGTATTGACTCTCTATGCAATTTGAGTGTTCCATCGTCATTAGGAGGCGCTGAACGTCACAATTAACTATCATTTTTGCGTCGGATTCGTAATTCTAGACTCGCAGGAGAACGACCATAAGGTGACCGAGGTAGCAATTGACCATTGGAGACATGTCGGCTGAAGGAAGATGTATTGAATCTCGACGCTATTTTAGTGTTCCATCGTCATTAGGAGGCCCTGAACGTTACAATTAACTATCAGTTTCGCGTCGGATTAAAAAATCTAGACTCACGGGAGACGGACCATTTGGTGCCCAAGGCAGTCGGCTGATGGACGATGTATTGAATCTCGACGCAATTTGAGTGTTACATCGTCATTAGGTGGCCCTGAGCGTTACAATTAACTATCAGTTTTGCGTCGCGTTCGAAAATCTAGACTCACAGGAGAACGATCATAAGGTGCCCGAGGCAGCAATACACCCTTGGAGACAAGTCGGCTGGAAGACGATGTATTATTGGATCGCGACGCAATTTGAGTGTTCCATCGTCATTAGGAGGCCCAGAATGTTACAATTAACTATCAGTTTTTCGTCGGATTCGAAAATCTAGACTCACTGGAGACGGACCATGAGGTGCCCGAGGCTATATCCCCTTGGAGACCAGTCCGCTGGAGGACGATGTATTGAATCGCGACGCAACTTGAGTGCTCCATCGTCATTAGGAGGCCCTGAACATCACAATTAACTATCAGTCTTGCGTCGGATTATAAAATCTAGACTCACAGGGGAACGACCATAAGGTGCCCGAGGCAGCAATAGACAGTTGGAGAAAAATCGGCTGAATGCCTATAATTGAATTTCGCGCAATATGAGTGTTCCATCGTCATTAGGAAACCCTGAACGTTACAATTAACAATCAGTTTCCCGTCGGTTTCGAAAATCTAGCCTCACAGGACAGCGAACATAACAAGCCCGAGGCAGCAATATCCCAATGGTGACAAGTCGGCTGGAGGCCGGTATGTTGAACCTCGATGCAATTTGAGTGTTCCATCGTCATTAGGAGGCCCTGAACGTTACAATTAACTATCAGTTTTGCGTCGGATTCGAAAATCTAGACTCACAGGAGAACGACCATGAGGTGCCCGAGGCAGCAATAGACCCTTGGAGACAAGTCGGCTGAAGGACGATGTATTGAATCTCGACGCAGTTTGAGTGTTCCATCGTCATTAGGAGCAACTGAATGTTACAATTAACTATCAGTTTTTCGTCGGATTCGATAATCGAGACTCACCGGAGACGGACATAAGGTGCCCGAAGCAGCAATAGACCCTTGGAGACAACTCGGATGGAGGACGATGTATTGAATCTCGACGCAATTTGAGTGTTCAGTCATCATTAGGAGGCGCTGAACGTTACAATTAACTATCAGTTATGCGTCGGATTCAAAAATCTAGACTCACAGGAGAAGAATCAAATGTGCCTGAGACAGTAATATCCCCTTGGAGACAAGTCGGCTGGAGGACGTTGTAGTGAATCTCGACGCAATTTGAGTGTTCTGTCGTCATTAGGATGCGCTGAACGTTGCAATTCACTATCATTTTTGCGTCGGATTCAAAAATCTAGACTCACAGGACAAGGATCATATGGTGCCCGAGACAGCAATAACCCCTTGGAGAGAAGTGGGCTGGAGGCCGATGGATTGAATCTCGACGCAACATGAGTATTCCATCGTCATTAGGAAGCCCTGAACGTTACAAGTAACTATTTGTTTCGCGTAGGATACGAAAATCTAGACTCACAGGAGACGGACCACATGGAGCCCGAGGCAGCAATATCCCCTTGTAGACAAGTCGGCTGTAGGTCGATGTATTGACTCTCGACGCAATTTGAGTGTTCTATCGTCATTAGGAGGCGCTGAACGTTACAATTCACTATCATTTTTGCGTCGGATTCGAAAATCTAGACTCACAGGAGAAGGATCATATGGTGCCCGAGACAGCAATATCCCCTTGGATACAAGTCGGCTGGAAGACGATGTATTCAATCTCGACGCAATGTGAGTGTTCAATCGCCATTAGGAGGCCCTGAACGTTACAATTAACAATCAGTTTGCGTCAGATTAGACAATCTAGACTCACATGAGAACGACCATAAGGTGCCCGAGGCAGCAATAGACCCTTGGAGACAAGTCGGCTGAAGGACGATGTATTGAATCTCGACGCAATTTGAGTGTTCAATCGTCTTTAGAAGGCCCTGAACGTTACAAATAACAATCAGTTTCGCGTCGGATTCAAAAATCTAGACTTACAGGAGACGGACCATTTGGTGCCCGAGGCAGCAATAGCCCCTTGGAGACAAGTCGGCTGGAGGACGATGTATTGAATCTCGACGCAATTTGAGTATTCCATCGTCATTAGGAGGCCTTGAACGTTACAATTAACTATCTGTTTCGCGTCGGATTCGAAAATGTAAACTCACAGGAGACGGACCAGATGGAGCCCGAGGCAGCAATATCCCCTTGTAGACAAGTCGGCTGGTAGCCGATGGATTGAATCTCGACGCAATTTGAGTGTTCTATCGCCATTAGGAGGCGCTGAACGTTACAATTAACTATCAGTTTTGCGACGGATTCGAAAATCTAGACTCACAGGAGAACGACAATAAGGTGCCCGAGGCAACAATGGACTCTATGAGACAAGTCGGCTGGAGGTCGATGTATTGACTCTCTACGCAATTTGAGTGTTCCATCGTCATTAGGAGGCGTTTAACGTCACAATTAAATATCATTTTTGCGTTGGATTCGAAAATCTAGACTCACAGGAGAACGACCATAAGGTGACTGAGGCAGCGATATCCCCATGGAGACAAGTCGGCTGGAGGACGGTGTAGTGAATTTCGACGCAATTTGAGTGTTCCTACGTCATTAGGAGGCCGTGAACGTTGCAATTAACTATCTGTTTTGCGGCCGATTCGAACATCTAGACTCACAGGAGAACGACCATAAGGTGCCCGAAGCTATATCCCCTTGGAGACCAGTCCGCTGGAGGACGATGTATTGAATCGCGACGCAACTAGAGTGCTCCATCGTCATTAAGAGGCCCTGAACATTAGAATTAACTATCAGTTTGCGTCGGATTCTAAAATCTAGACTCACAGGGCAACGACCATAAGGTGCCCGAGGCAGCAATAGACCCTTGGATACAAATCGGCTGAATACCGATATATTGAATCTCGACGCAATTTGAGTGTTCCATCGTCATTAGGAGGCCCTGAACATTACAATTAACTATCAGTTTTGCGTCGGATTATAAAATCTAGACTCACAGGGGAACGACCATAAGGTGCCCGAGGCAGCAATAGACAGTTGGAGACAAATCGGCTGAATGCCGATATATTGAATTTCGCGCAATATGAGTGTTCCATCGTCATTAGGAAGCCCTGAACGTTACAATTAACAATCTGTTTCCCGTCGGTTTCGAAAATCTAGCCTCACAGGACAGCGAACATAAGGAGCCCGAGGCAGCAATATCCCCATGGTGACAAGTCGGCTGGAGGCCGGTATGTTGAATCTCGATGCAATTTGAGTGTTCCATCGTCATTAGGAGGCCCTGAACGATACAATTAACTATCAGTAATGCGTCGGATTCTAAAATCTAGACCCACAGGGGAACGACCATAAGGTGCCCGAGGCAGCAATAGACCTTTGGAGACAAATCGGCTGAATGCCGATATATTGAATCTCGCGCAATTTGAGTGTTCCATCGTCATTAGGAAGCCCTGAACGTTACAATTAACAATCACTTTCGCGTCGGTTTCGAAAATCTAGACTCACAGGACAGCGACCGTAAGGAGCCCGAGGCAGCAATATCCCCATGGAGACAAGTCGGCTGGAGGCCGGTATGTTGAATCTCGAGGCAATTTGAGTGTTCCATCGTCATTAGGAGGCCCTGAACGTTACAATTAACTATCAGTTTTGCGTCGGATTCGAAAATCTAGACTCACAGGAGAAAGATCATAAGGAGCCACAGGCAGCAATAGACCCTTGGAGACAATTCGGCTGGAGGACGATGTATTGGATCGCGACGAAATTTGAGTGTTCCATCGTAACTATGAGGCCCTGAATGAAACAATAAACTATCAGTTTTTCGTCGGATTCGACAATCTAGACTCACCGGAGACGGACCATAAGGTGCCCAAAGCAGCAATAGACCCTTGGAGACAAGTCGGCTGGAGGACAATGTATTGAATCTCGACGCAATTTGAGTGTTCAATCGTCATTAGGAGGCGCTGAACGTTACAATTAACTATCAGTTATGCGTCGGATTCGAAAATCTAGACTTACAGGAGAAGGATCATATGTGCCCGAGACAGCAATATTCCCTTGGATACAAGTCGGCTGGAGGACGTTGTAGTGAATCTCGACGCAAATTGAGTGTTCTGTCGTCGTTAGGATGCGCTGAACGTTACAATTCACTGTCATTTTTGGGTCGGATTCGAAAATCTAGACTCACATGGGAAGGATCATATTGTGCCCGAGGCAGCATAAGACCCTTGGAGATAAGTCGGCTGGAGGCCGATGTATTGAATCTCGACGCAATTTGAGTGTTCCATCGTCATTAAGAGGCCCTGAACGTTGCAATTAACAATCAGTTTTGCGTCGGGTTCGAATATCTAGACTCACAGGAGAACGATCATAAGGTGCCCGAGGCAGCAATAGACCCTTGGAGACAAGTCGGCTGGAGGACGATGTATTCAATCTCGACGCAATTTGAGTGTTCAATCGTCATTAGGAGGCCCTTATCTTTACAATTAACAATCAGTTTTCCGTCGGATTAGAAAATCTAGACTCACATGAGAACGACCATAAGGTGCCCGAGGCAGCAATAGACCCGTGGAGACAAGTCGGCTGAAGAACGATGTATTGAATCTCGGCGCAATTTGAGTGTTCCATCGTCATTAGGAGGCCCTGAACGTTGCAATTAACTATCAGTTTTGCGTCGGGTTCGAAAATCTAGACTCACAGGAGGACGATCATAAGGTGCCCGAGGCAGCAATAGACCCTTGGAGACAAGTCGGCTGGAGGACGATGTATTGGATCGCGACGCAATTTGAGTGTTCCACCGTCATTAGGAGGCCCTGAATGTTACAATTAACTATCAGTTTTTTGTGGGATTCGAAAATCTAGACTAACAGGAGAACGACCATAAGGTGCCCGAGGCAGCAATGGACTCTTGGTACAAGTCGGCTGAAGGACGATGTATTGAATCTCGACGCAATTCGAGTGTTCCATCGTCATTAGGAGGCCCTGAACGTTACAAATAACTATCAGTTTAGCGTCGGATTCGAAAACGTAGAATCACCGGAGACGGACCATGTGGTGCCCGAGGCAGCGATGTCCCCATGGAGACAAGTCGGCAGGAGGACGGTGTAGTAAATCTCGACGCAATTTGAGTGTTGCTTCGTCATTAGGAGGGCGTGAACGTTACAATTAACTATCTGTTTCGCGGCCGATTCGAAAATCTAGACTCACAGGAGAACGACCATAAGGTGCCCGAGGCAGCAATACACCCTTGGAGACAAGTCGGCTCGAGGACGATGTATTGAATCTCGACGCAATTTGAGTGTTCCATCGTCATTAGGAGGCTCTGAACGTTACAATTAACTATCAGTTTCGCGTCGGATTGGAAAATCTGGACTCACAGGAAACGGACCACATGGAGCCCGAGGCAGCAATATCCCCTTGTAGACAAGTCGGCTGGATGTCGATGTATTGACTCTCGACGCAAGTTGAGTGTTCCATCGTCATTAGGAGGCCCTGAACGTAACAATTAACTATTAGTTTCGCGTCAGATTCGAAAAAATAGGTTCACAGGAGACGGACCACATGGAGCCCGAGGCAGCAACATCCCCTTGTAGACAAGTCGGCTGGAGGCCGATGGATTGAATCTCGACGCAATTTGAGTGTTCCATCGTTATTAGTAGGCGCTGAACGTTACAATTAACTATCATTTTTGCGTCGGATTCGAAAATCTAGACTCACAGCAGAACGACCATAGGGTGCCCGAGGCAGCAATTGACTCTATGAGACAAGTCGGCTGGAGGTCGATGTATTGACCCTCTATGCAATTTGAGTGTTCCATCGTCATTAGGAGGCGCTGAACGTTACAATTAACTTTCATTTTTGCGTCGGATTCGAAAATCTAGACTCGCAGGAGAACAACCATAAGGTGACCGAGGCAGCAATTGACCATTGGAGACAAGTCGGCAGAAGGAAGATGTATTGAATCTCGACGCTAGTTTAGTGTTCCATCGTCATTAGGAGGCCCTGAACGTTACAATTAACTATCAGTTTCGCGTCGGATTCAAAAATCTAGACTCACGGGAGCCGTACCATTTGGTGCCCAAGGCAGTCGGCTGATGGACGATGTATTGAATCTCGACGCAATTTGAGTGTTCCATCGTCATTAGGTGGCCCTGAGCGTTACAATTAACTATTAGATTTGCGTCGCGTTCGAAAATCTAGACTCACAGGAGAACGATCATAAGGTGCCCGAGGCAGCAATACACCCTTGGAGACAAGTTGGCTGGAGGACGATGTGTTATTGGATCGCGACGCAATTTGCGTGTTCCATCGTCATTAGGAGGCCCTGAACATTACAATTAACTATCAGTTTTGCGTCGGATTCTAAAACCTAGACTCACAGGGGAACGACCATAAGGTGCCCGAGGCAGCAATAGACCCTTGGAGACAAATCGGCTGAAAACCGATATATTGAATCTCGACGCAATTTGAGTGTTCCATCGTCATTAGGAGGCCCTGAACATTACAATTAACTATCAGTTTTGCGCCGGATTCTAAAATCTAGACTCACAGGGGAACGACCATAAGGTGCCCGAGGCAGCAATTGACCGTTGGAGACAAATCGGCTGAATGCCGATATATTGAATCTCGCACAATTTGAGTGTTCCATCGTCATTAGGAAGCCCTGAACGTTACAATTAACAATCAGTTTCCCGTCGGTTTCGAAAATCTAGACTCACAGGACAGCGACCGTAAGGAGCCCGAGGCAGCAATATCCCCATGGAGACAAGTCGGCTGGAGGCCGGTATGTTGAATCTCGAGGCAATTTGAGTGTTCCATCGTCATTAGGAGGCCCTGAACGTTACAATTAACTATCAGTTTTGCGTCGGATTCGAAAATCTAGACTCACAGGAGAAAGATCATAAGGAGCCACAGGCAGCAATAGACCCTTGGAGACAATTCGGCTGGAGGACGATGTATTGGATCGCGACGAAATTTGAGTGTTCCATCGTAACTATGAGGCCCTGAATGAAACAATAAACTATCAGTTTTTCGTCGGATTCGACAATCTAGACTCACCGGAGACGGACCATAAGGTGCCCAAAGCAGCAATAGACCCTTGGAGACAAGTCGGCTGGAGGACAATGTATTGAATCTCGACGCAATTTGAGTGTTCAATCGTCATTAGGAGGCGCTGAACGTTACAATTAACTATCAGTTATGCGTCGGATTCGAAAATCTAGACTTACAGGAGAAGGATCATATGTGCCCGAGACAGCAATATTCCCTTGGATACAAGTCGGCTGGAGGACGTTGTAGTGAATCTCGACGCAAATTGAGTGTTCTGTCGTCGTTAGGATGCGCTGAACGTTACAATTCACTGTCATTTTTGGGTCGGATTCGAAAATCTAGACTCACATGGGAAGGATCATATTGTGCCCGAGGCAGCATAAGACCCTTGGAGATAAGTCGGCTGGAGGCCGATGTATTGAATCTCGACGCAATTTGAGTGTTCCATCGTCATTAAGAGGCCCTGAACGTTGCAATTAACAATCAGTTTTGCGTCGGGTTCGAATATCTAGACTCACAGGAGAACGATCATAAGGTGCCCGAGGCAGCAATAGACCCTTGGAGACAAGTCGGCTGGAGGACGATGTATTCAATCTCGACGCAATTTGAGTGTTCAATCGTCATTAGGAGGCCCTTATCTTTACAATTAACAATCAGTTTTCCGTCGGATTAGAAAATCTAGACTCACATGAGAACGACCATAAGGTGCCCGAGGCAGCAATAGACCCTTGGAGACAAGTCGGCTGAAGGACGATGTATTGAATCTCGGCGCAATTTGAATGTTCCATCGTCATTAGGAGGCCCTGAACGTTGCAATTAACTATCAGTTTTGCGTCGGATTCGAAAATCTAGACTCACAGGAAAACGACTATAAGGTGCCAGAGGCAGCAATAGACCCATGGTGACAAGTCGGCTGAAGGACGATGTATTGAATCTCAACGCAATTTGAGTGTTCAGTCGTCATTAGGAGGCCCTGATCGTTACAATTAATAATCAGTTTTGCGTCGGATTAGAAAATCTAGACTCACATGAGAACGACCACAAGGTGCCCGTGGCAGCAATAGACCCTTGGAGACAAGTCGGCTGGAGGACGATGTCTTAGATCGCGACGCAATTTGAGTGTTCCATCGTCATTAGGAGGCCCTGAATGTTACAATTAACTATCAGTTTTTCGTGGGATTCGAAAATCTAGACTAACAGGAGAACGACGATAAGGTGCCCGAGGCAGCAATAGACTCTTGGTACAAGTCGGCTGAAGGACGATGTATTGAATCTCGACGCAATTTTTGTGTTCCATCGTCATTAGGAGGCCCTGAACGTTACAAATCACTATCAGTTTTGCGTCGGATTCGAAAATCTAGACTCACAGGAGAACGATCATAAGGTGCCCGAGGCAGCGACATCCCCATGGAGACAAGTCGGCTGGAGGACGGTGTAGTGAATCTAGACGCAATTTGAGTGTTCCTTCGTCATTAGGAGGCCCTGAACGTAACAATTAACTATCTGTTTTGCGTCGGCTTCGAAAATCTAGACAAACAGAAGAATCACCATAACGTGCCCGAGGCAGCAATAGACCCTTGGAGACAAGCCGGCTCGAGGCCGATGTATTGAATCTCGACGCAATTTGAGTGTTCCATCGTCATTAGGAGGCCCTGAACGTAACAATTAACTATCTGTTTTGCGTCGGCTTCGAAAATCTAGACAAACAGAAGAATGACCATAAGGTGCCCGAGGCAGCAATGGACTCTTGGAGACAAGTCGGCTGAAGGACGGTGTATTGAATCTCGACGCAATTTGAGTGTTCCATCGTCATTAGGAGACCCTGAACGTTACAATTAACTATCAGTTTCGCGTCGGATTCGAAAATCTAGACTCACAGGACACGGACCACATCGAGCCCGAGGCAGCAATATCCCCTTGTAGACAAGTCAACTGGATGTCGATGAATTGACTCTCGACGCAATTTGAGTGTTCCATCGTTATTAGGAGGACCTGAACGTAACAATTAACTATTAGTTTCGCGTCGGATTCGAAAATATAGACTCACAGGGGACGGATTACATGGAGCCCGAGGCAGCAATATCCCCTTGGAGACAAGTCGGCTGGAGGCCGATGGATTGAATCTCGACGCAATTTGAGTGTTCTATCGCCATTAGGAGGCACTGAACGTTACAATTCGCTATCATTTTTGCGTCGGATTCGAAAATGTAGCCTCAAAGGAGAGGGATCATATGGTGCCCGAGACAGCAACATCCCCTTGGAGACAAGTCGGCTGGAGGTCGATGTATTGACCCTCGACGCAATTTGAGTGTTCCATCGTCATTAGTGGGCGCTGTACGTTACTATTAACTATCATTTTTGCGTCGGATTCGTAAATCTAGACTCACAGGAGAACGACCATAAGGTGCCCGAGGCAGCAATGGACTCTATGAGACAAGTCGGCTGGAGGTCGATGTACTGACTCTCTATGCAATTTGAGTGTTCCATCGTCATTAGGAGGCGCTGAAAGTCACAATTAACAATCATTTTTGCTTGGGATTCGAAAATCTTGACTCACAGGAGAACGACCACAAGGTGACCCCGGCAGCAATAGACCCTTGGAGACAAGTCGGCTGAAGGACGATGTATTGAATCTCGACCTTATTTTAGTGTTCCATCGTCATTAGGAGGCCCTGAACGTTACAATTAACTATCACTTTCGCGTCGGAGTCAAAAATCTAGACTCACGGGAGCCGGACCATTTGGTGCCCGATGCAGTCGGCTGATGGACAATGTATTGAATCTCGACGCAATTTGAGTGTTCCATCGTCATTAGGTGGCCCTGAGCGTTACAATTAACTATCAAGTTTGCGTCGCGTTCGAAAATCTAGACTCACAGGAGAACGATCATAAGGTGCCCGAGGCAACAATAGACCCTTGGAGACAAGTCGGCTGGAGGACGATGTATTGGATCGCAACGCTATTTGAGTGTTCCATCGTCATTAGGAGGCCCTGAATGTTACAATTAACTATCAGTTTTTCGTCGGATTCGAAAATCTAGACTTACAGGGGAACAACCATAAGGTGCCCACGGCAGCAATAGACCGTTGGCGACAAATCGGCTAAATGCCGATATATTGAATCTCGCGCAATTTGAGTGATCCATCGTCATTAGGAAGCCCTGAACGTTACAATTAACAAACAGTTTCGCGTCGGTTTCGAAAATCTAGCCTCACAGGTCAGCGAACATAAGGAGCCCGAGGCAGCAATATCCCCATGGAGACAAGTCGGCTGGAGGCCGGTATGTTGAATCTCGATGCAATTTGAGTGTTCCATCTTCATTAGGAGGCCCTGAACGTTACAATTAACTATCAGTTTTGCGTCGGATTCGAAAATCTAGACGCACAGGAGAACGATCATAAGGAGCCACAGGCAGCAATAGACCTTTGGAGACAAGTCGGCTGGAGGACGATGTATTGGATCGCGACGCAATTTGAGTGCTCCATCGTAACTACGAGGCCCTGAATGTTACAATTAACTATCAGCTTATGGTCGGATTCGATAATCTAGACTCACCGGTGACGGGCCATAAGGTGCCCGAAGCAGCAATAGACCGTTGGAGACAAGTCGGCTGGAGGACGATGTATTGACTCTCGACACAATCTGAGTGTTCTATCGTCATTAGGAGGCGCTGAACTTTAAAATTCACTATCATTTTTGCGTCGGATTCGAAAATCTAGACTGACAGGAGAAGGATCATATGGTGCCCGAGACAGCAATATCCCCTTGGAGATAAGTCGGCTGGAGGCCGATGTATTGAATCTCGACGCACTTTGAGTGTTCCATCGTCATTAGGAGGCCGTGAACGTTACAATTAACTATAATTTTTGGGTCGGACTCGAAAATCTAGACTCACAGGAGAACGACCATAAGGTGCCCGAGGCAGCAATAGACCGTTGGAGACAATTCGGCTGGAGGACGATATATTGACTCTCGACGCAATTTGAGTGTTCCATCGTCATTAGGAGGCGCTGATCGTTACAATTAACTATCATTTTAGCGTCGGATTCGAAAATGTACTCACAGGATAAGGATCATATGGTGCTCGAGAAAGCAATTTCCCCTTGGATACAAGTCGGCTGGAGGACGATGTATTCAATCTCGACGCAATGTGAGTGTTCAATCGTCATTAGGAGGCCCTGATCGTTACAATTAACAACCAGTTTTGCGTCGGATTAGAAAATCTAGACTTACATGAGAACGACCATAAGGTGCCCGAGGCAGCAATAGACCGTTGGAGACAAATCGGCTGAATGCCGATATATTGACTCTCGACGCAATTTGAGTGTTCCATCGTCATTAGGAGGCGCTGAACGTTACAATTAACTATCATTTTAGCGTCGGATTCGAAAATGTACTCACAGGATAAGGATCATATGGTGCCCGAGGCAGCGATATCCCCATGCAGACAAGTCGGCTGGAGGACGGTGTAGTGAATCTCGACGCAATTTGAGTGTTCCTTCATCATTAGGAGGCCATGAACGTTACAATTAACTATCTGTTTTGCGGCCGATTCGAAAAACTAGATTCACAGGAGAACGACCATAAGGTGCCCGAGGCAGTAATAGACCCTTGGAGACAAGTCGGCTCGAGGCCGATGTATTGCATCTCGACGCAGTTTGAGTGTTTCATCGTCATTAAGAGGCCCTGAACGTAACAATTAACTATTAGTTTCGCGTCGGATTCGAAACTATAGACTCACAGGAGACGGACCACATGGAGCCCGAGGCATCAATATCCCCTTGTAGACAAGTCGGCTGGAGGCCGATGGATTGAATCTCGACGCAATTTGAGTGTTCTATCGCCATTAGGAGGCGCTGAACGTTACAATTCACCATCATTTTTGCGACGGATTCGAAAATGTAGACTCAAAGGAGAAGGATCATATGGTGCCCGAGACAGCAATATACCCTTGGAGACAAGTCGGCTGGAGGTCGATGTATTGACCCTCGACCCAATTTGAGTGTTCCATCGTTATTAGGAGGCACTGAACGTTACATTTAACTATCATTTTTGCGACGGATTCGAAAATCTAGACTCACAGGAGAACGACCATAAGTTCCCCGAGGGAGCAATGGACTGTACGAGACAAGTCGGCTGGAGGTCGATGTATTGACTCTCTACGCAATTTGAGTGTTCCATCGTCATTAGGAGGCGCTGAACGTCACAATTAACTATCGTTTTTGCGTCGGTTTCGAAAATCTAGACTCACAGGAGAACGACCATAAGGTGACCGAGATAGCAATAGACCCTTGGAGACAAGTCGGCTGAAGGACGATGTATTGAATCTCGACGCTATTTTAGTGTTCCATCGTCATTAGGAGGCCCTGAACGTTACAATTATCTATCAGTTTCGCGTCGGATTCAAAAATCTAGACTCACGGGAGACGGACCATTTGGTGCCCGAGGCAGTCGGCTGATGGACGATGTATTGAATCTCGACGCAATTTGAGTGTTCCATCGTCATTAGGTGGCCCTGAACATTACAATTAACTATCAGTCTTGCGTCGGATTCTAAAATTTAGACTCACAGGGGAACGACCATAAGGTGCCCGAGGCAGCAATAGACCGTTTTAGACAAATCGGCTGAATGCCGATAGATTGAATCTCGCGCAATTTGAGTGTTCCATCGTCATTAAGAAGCCCTGAACGTTACAATTAACAATCAGTTTCGAGTCGGTTTCGAAAATCTAGCTTCACAAGACAGCGACCATAAGGAGCCCGAGGCAGCAATATCCCCATGGAGACAGTGTCGGCTGGAGGCCGGTACGTTGAATCTCGATGCAATTTGAGTGTTCCATCGTCATTAGGAGGCCCTGAACGTTACAATTACCTATCAGTTTTGCGTCGCGTTCGAAAATCTCGACTCACAGGAGAACGACCATAAGGTGCCCGAGGCAGCAATAGACCCTTGGAGACTACTCGGCTGGATTACGATGTATTGGATCGCGACGCAATTTGAGTGTTTCATCGTCATTAAGAGGCCCTGAATGTTACAATTAACTATCAGTTCTTCGTCGGATTCGAAAATCTAGACTCACTGGAGACGGACCATAAGGTGCCCGAGGCTATATCCCCTTGGAGACCAGTCCGCTGGAGGACGATGTATTGAATCGCGCCGCAACTTGAGTGCTCCGTCGTCATTAGGAGGCCCTGAACATTACAATTAACTATCAGTTTTGCGTCGGATTCAAAAATCTAGACTCACAGGGGAACGACCATAAGGTGCCCGAGGCAGCAATAGACCCTTGGAGACAAATCGGCCGAAAACCGATATATTGAATCTCGACGCAATTTGAGTGTTCCATCGTCATTAGGAGGCCCTGAACGTTACAATTAACTATCAGTTTTGCGTCGGATTCGAAAATCTAGACTCACAGGGGATCGACCATAAGGTGCCCGCGGCAGCAATAGACCGTTATAGACAAATCGGCTGAATGCCGATATATTGAATCTCGCGCAATTTGAGTGTTCCATCGTCATTAGGAAGCCTTGAACGTTATAATTCACAATAAGTTTCGCGTCGGTTTCGAAAATCTAGCCTCAGAGGACAGCGAACATATGGAGCCCGAGGCAGCAATACCCCCATGGAGACAAGTCGCCTGGATTCTGGTATGTTGAATCTCGATGCAATTTGAGTGTTCCATCTTCATTAGGAGGCCCTGAAAGTTACAATTAACTATCAGTTTTGCGTCGGATTCGAAAATCTAGACTCACAGGAGAACGATCATAAGGAGCCACAGGCAGCAATAGACCCTTGGAGACAAGTCGGCTGGAGGGCGATGTATTGGATCGCGACGCAATTTGAGTGTTCCATCGTAACTAGGAGGCCCTGAATGTTACAATTAACTATCAGTTTATCGTCGGATTCGATAATCTAGACTCACCGTTGACGGACCATAAGGTGCCCGAAGCAGCAATAGACCCTTGGAGACAAGTCGGCTGGAGGACGATGTATTGACTCTCGACGCAATTTGAGTGTTCTATCGTCATTAGGAGGCGCTGAACGTTACAATTCACTATCATTTTTGCGTCGGATTCGAAAATCTAGACTCACAGGAGAAGGATCATATGGTGCCCGAGACAGCAATATCCCCTTGATACAAGTCGGCTGGAGGACGATGTATTCAATCTCGACGCATTTTGAGTGTTCCATCGTCATTAGGAGGCCCTGAACGTTAGAATTAACTATCAGTTTTGCGTCGGATTCGAAAATCTAGACTCACAGGAGAACGATCATAAGGAGCCACAGGCAGCAATAGACCCTTGGATACAATTCGGCTGGAGGTCGATGTATTGGTACGCGACGCAATTTGAGTGTTCCATCGTAGCTAGGAGGCCCTGAATGTTACAATTAACTATTAGTTTTTCGTCGGATTCGATAATCTAGACTCAGCGGAGAAGGACCATAAGGTGCCCGAAGCAGCAATAGACCCTTGGAGACAAGTCATCTGGAGGACGATGTATTGAATCTCGACGCAATTTGAGTGTTCCATCGTCATTAGGAGGCCCTGAACGTTACAAATAACTATCAGTTTTGCGTCGGATTCGAAAACGTAGAATCACCGGAGACGGACCACATGGAGCCCGAGGCAGCAATATCCCCTTGTAGACAGGTCGGCTGGATGTCGATGTATTGACTCTCGACGCAATTAGAGTGTTCCATCGTCATTAGGAGGCCCTGAACGTAACAATTAACTATTAGTTTCGCGTCGGATTCGAAACTATAGACTCACAGGAGACGGACCACATGGAGCCCGAGGCATCATTATCCCCTTGTAGACAAGTCGGCTGGAGGCCGATGGATTGAATCTCGACGCAATTTGAGTGTTCTATCGCCATTAGGGGGCGCTGAACGTTACAATTCACTATCATTTTTGCGACGGATTCGAAAATGTAGACTCAAAGGTGACGGATCGTATAGGCCCGAGACAGCAATATCCCCTTGGAGACAAGTCGGCTGGAGGTCGATGTGTTGACCCTCGACGCAATTTGAGTGTTCCATCGATATTAGGAGGCGCTGAACGTTACAATTAACTATCATTTTTGCGTCGGATTCGAAAATCTAGACTCACAGGACAACGACCATAAGGTCCCCGAGGCAGCAATGGACTGTAGGAGACAAGTCGGCTGGAGGTCGATGTATTGACTCTCTACGCAATTTGAGTGTTCCATCGTCATTAGGAGGCGCTGAACGTCACAATTAACTATCAGTTTTGCGTCGCGTTCGAAAATCTAGACTCACAGGAGAACGATCGTAAGGTGCCCGAGGCAGCAATAGACCCTTGGACACAAGTCGGCTGGAGGATGATGTATTGGATCGCGACGCAATTTGAGTGTTCCATCGTCAATAGGAGGCCCTGATCGTTACAATTAACTATCAGTTTCGCGTCGGATTCAAAAATCTAGACTCACGGGAGGCGGACCATTTGGTGCCCGAGGCAGTCGGCTGATGGACGATGTATTGAATCTCGACGCAATTTGATTGTACCATCGTCATTAGGTGGCCCTGAGCGGTACAACTAACTATCAGTTTTGCGTCGCCTTCGAAAATCTAGACTCACAGGGGAACGATCGTAAGGTGCTCGAGGCAGCAATAGACCCTTGGACACAAGTCGGCTGGAGGATGATGTATTGGATCGCGACGCAATTTGAGTGTTCCATCGTCATTAGGAGGCCCTGAATGTTACAATTAACTATTAGTTTTTGGTCGGATTCGAAAATCTAGACTCACTGGAGACGGAATATAAGGTGCCCGAGGCTATATCCCCTTGGAGACCAGTCCGCTGGAGGACGATGTATTGAATCGCGACGCAACTTGAGTGCTCCATCGTCATTAGGAGGCCCTGAACATTACAATTAACTATCAGTTTTGCGTCGGATTCTAAAAACTAGACTCACAGGGGAACGACCATAAGGTGCCCGAGGCAGCAATAGACCGTTGGAGACAAATCGGCTGAATGCCAATTTGTTGAATCTCGCGCAATTTGAGTGTTCCACCGTCATTAGGAAGCCCTGAACGTTACAATTAACAATCAGTTTCGCGTCGGTTTCGAAAATCTAGCTTCAGAGGACATCGACCATAAGGAGCCCGAGGCAGCAATATCCCCATGGAGACAAGTCGGCTGGAGGCCGGTATGTTGAACCTCGATGCAATTTGAGTGTTCCATCGTCATTAGGAGGCCCTGAACGTTACAATTAACTATCAGTTTTGCGTCGGATTCGTAAATCTAGACTCACAGGAGACGATCATAAGGAGCCACAGGCAGCAATAGACCCTTGGAGACAAGTCGGCTGGAGGACGATGTATTGGATCCCGACGCGATTTGTGTGTTCCATCGTAACTAGGAGGCCCTGAATGTTACAATTAACTATCAATTTTTCGTCGGATTCGATAATCTAGACTCACCGGAGACGGACGCAAAGGTGCCCGAAGCAGCAGTAGACCCTTGGAGACAAGTCGGCTGGAGGACGATGTATTGAATCTCGACGCAATTTGAGTGTTCCATCGTCATTAGGTGGCCCTGAACGTTACAATTAACTATCAGTTTTGCGTCGGGTTCGAGAATCTCGACTCACTGGAAAACGATCTTAAGGTGCCCGTGGCAGCAATAGACCCTTGGAGACAAGTCGGCTGGAGGACGATGTATTGGATCGCGACGCAATTTGAGTGCTACATCGTCATTAGGAGGCCTTGAATGTTACATTTAACTATCAGTGTTTCGTCGGATTCGAAAATCTCGATTAACAGGAGAACGACCATAAGGTGCCCGAGGCAGCATTGGACTCTTGGTACAAGTCGGCTGAAGGACGATGTATTGAATCTCGACGCAATTTGAGTGTTCCATCGTCATTAAGAAGCCCAGAACGTTACAATTAACAATCAGTTTCGAGTCGGTTTCGAAAATCTAGCTTCACAAGACAGCGACCATAAGGAGCCCGAGGCAGCAATATCCCCATGGAGACAGTGTCGGCTGGAGGCCGGTACGTTGAATCTCGATGCAATTTGAGTGTTCCATCGTCATTAGGAGGCCCTGAACGTTACAATTACCTATCAGTTTTGCGTCGGATTCGAAAATCTAGACTCACAGGAGACGATCATAAGGAGCCACTGGGAGCAATAGACCCTTGGAAACAAGTCGGCTGAAGGACGATGTATTGAATCTCGACGCTATTTTAGTGTTCCATCGTCATTAGGAGGCCCTGAACGTTACAATTAACTATCAGTTACGCGTCGGATTCAAAAATCTAGACTCACGGGAGACGGAACATTTGGTGCCCGAGGCAGTCGGCTGATGGACAATGTATTGAATCTCGACGCAATTTGAGTGTTCCATCGTCATTGGGTGGCCCTGAGCGTTACAATTAACTATCAGTTTTGCGTCGCGTTCGAAAATCTCGACTCACAGGAGAACGACCATAAGGTGCCCGAGGCAGCAATAGACCCTTGGAGACAACTCGGCTGGATTACGATGTATTGGATCGCGACGCAATTTGAGTGTTTCATCGTCATTAAGAGGCCCTGAATGTTACAATTAACTATCAGTTCTTCGTCGGATTCGAAAATCTAGACTCACTGGAGACGGACCATAAGGTGCCCGAGGCTATATCCCCTTGGAGACCAGTCCGCTGGAGGACGATGTATTGACTCGCGCCGCAACTTGAGTGCTCCGTCGTCATTAGGAGGCCCTGAACATTACAATTAACTATCAGTTTTGCGTCGGATTCAAAAATCTAGACTCACAGGGGAACGACCATAAGGTGCCCGAGGCAGCAATAGACCCTTGGAGACAAATTGGCCGAATACCGATATATTGAATCTCGACGCAATTTGAGTGTTCCATCCTCATTAGGAGGCCCTGAACATTACAATTAACTATCAGTTTTGCGTCGGATTCTAAAATCTAGACTCACAGGGGATCGACCATAAGGTGCCCGCGGCAGCAATAGACCGTTATAGACAAATCGGCTGAATGCCGATATATTGAATCTCGCGCAATTTGAGTGTTCCATCGTCATTAGGAAGCCATGAACGTTACAATTAACTATCAGTTTTGCGTCGGATTCGAAAATCTAGACTCACAGGAGAACGATCATAAGGAGCCACAGGCAGCAATAGACCCTTGGAGACAAGTCGGCTGGAGGGCGATGTATTGGATCGCGACGCTATTTGAGTGTTCTATCGTCATTAGGAGGCGCTGAACGTAACAATTAACTATCATTTAAGCGTCGGATTCGAAAATCTACTCACAGGAAAAGGATCATATGGTGCCCGAGACAGCAATATCCCCTTGGATACAAGTCGGCTGGAGGACGATGTATTCAATCTCGACGCATTTTGAGTGTTCAATCGTCATTAGTAGGCTCTGATCGTTACAATTAACAACCAGTTTTGCGTCGGATTAGAAAATCTAGACTCACATGAGAACGACCATAAGGTGACCGAGGCAGCAATAGACCCTTGGAGACAAATCGGCTGAATACCGATATATTGAATCTCGACGCAATTTGAGTGTTCCATCGACATTAGGAGGAACTGAACATTACAATTAACTATCAGTTTTGCTTCGGATTCAAAAATCTCGACTCACAGGGGAAAGACCATAAGGTGCCCGAGGCAGCAATAGACCGTTGGAGAGAAATCGGCTGAATGTCGATACATAGAATCTCGAGCAAATTTGAGTGTTCCATCGTCATTAGGAGGCGCTGAACGTTACAATTAACTATCATTTAAGCGTCGGATTCGAAAATCTACTCACAGGAAAAGGATCATATGGTGCCCGAGGCAGCAATATCCCCATGGAGACAAGTCGGCTGGACGCCGGTATGTTGAATCTCGATGCAATTTGAGTGTTTCATCTTCATTAGGAGGCCCCGAACGTTACAATTAACTATCAGTTTTTCGTCGGATTCGATAATCTAGACTCACCGGAGAAGGACCATAAGGTGCCCGAAGCAGCAATAGACCCTTGGAGACAAGTCATCTGGAGGACGATGTATTGAATCTCGATGCAATTTGAGTGTTCCATCGTCATTAGGAGGCCCTGAACGTTACAAATAACTATCAGTTTTGCGTCGGATTCGAAAACGTAGAATCACCGGAGACGGACCACATGGAGCCCGAGGCAGCAATATCCTCTTGTAGACAGGTCGGCTGGATGTCGATGTATTGACTCTCGACGCAATTTGAGTGTTCCATCGTCATTAGGAGGCCCTGAACGTAACAATCAACTATTAGTTTCGCGTCGGATTCGAAACTATAGACTCACAGGAGACGGACCACATGGAGCCCGAGGCATCATTATCCCCTTGTAGACAAGTCGGCTGGAGGCCGATGGATTGAATCTCGACGCAATTTGAGTGTTCTATCGCCATTAGGGGGCGCTGAACGTTACAATTCACTATCATTTTTGCGACGGATTCGAAAATGTAGACTCAAAGGTGAAGGATCGTATAGGCCCGAGACAGCAATATCCCCTTGGAGACAAGTCGGCTGGAGGTCGATGTGTTGACCCTCGACGCAATTTGAGTGTTCCATCGATATTAGGAGGCGCTGAACGTTACAATTAACTATCATTTTTGCGTCGGATTCGAAAATCTAGACTCACAGGACAACGACCATAAGGTCCCCGAGGCAGCAATGGACTGTACGAGACAAGTCGGCTGGAGGTCGATGTATTGACTCTCTACGCAATTTGAGTGTTCCATCGTCATTAGGAGGCGCTGAACGTCACAATTAACTATCAGTTTTGCGTCGCGTTCGAAAATCTAGACTCACTGGAGAACGATCGTAAGGTGCCCGAGGCAGCAATAGACCCTTGGACACAAGTCGGCTGGAGGATAATGTATTGAATCGCGACGCAATTTGAGTGTTCCATCGTCAATAGGAGGCCCTGAACGTTACAATTAACTATCAGTTTCGCGTCGGATTCAAAAATCTAGACTCACGGGAGGCGGACCATTTGGTGCCCGAGGCAGTCGGCTGATGGACGATGTATTGAATCTCGACGCAATTTGATTGTTCCATCGTCATTAGGTGGCCCTGAGCGTTACAATTAACTATCAGTTTCGCGTCGGATTCAAAAATCTAGACTCACGGGAGACGGACCATTTGGTGCTCGAGGCAGTCGGCTGATGGACGATGTATTGAATCTCGACGCAATTTGAGTGCTCCATCGTCATTAGGTGGCCCTGAGCGTTACAATTAACTATCAGTTTTGCGTCGCGTTCGAAAATCTAGACTCACAGGAGAACAATCATAAGGTGCCCGAGGCGGCAATAGACCCATGGAGACCAGTCCGCTCGGGGACGATGTATTGAATCGCGACGCAACTTCAGTGCTCCATCGGCATTAGGAGGCCGTGAACATTACAATTAACTATCAGTTTTGCGTCGGATTCTAAAATCTAGACTCACAGGGGAACGACCATAAGGTGCCCGAGGCAGAAATAGACCCTTTGAGACAAATCGGCTGAATACCGATATAATGAATCCCGACGCAATTTGAGTGATCCATCGTCATTAGGAGGCCCTGAACATTACAATTAACTATCAGTTTTGCGTCGGATTCTAAAATCTAGACTCACAGGGGAACGACCATAAGGAGCCACAGGCAGCGATAGACCCTTGGAGACAAGTCGGGTGGAGGACGATGTATTGGGTCGCGACGCAATTTGAGTGTTCCATCGTCATTAGGAGGTCCTGAACGTTACATTTAACTATCAGTTTTTCGTCGGATTCAAAAATCTAGACTAACAGGAGAACGACCATAAGGTGCCCGAGGCAGCAATGGACTCTTGGTACAAGTCGGCTGAAGGACGATGTATTGAATCTCGAAGCAATTTGAGTGTTCCATCGTCATTAGAAGGCCCTGAACGTTACAAATCATTACCAGTTTTGCGTCGGATTCGAAAACGTAGAATCACCGGAGACGGACCATGAGGTGCCCGAGTCAGCGATATCCCCATGGAGACAAGTCGGCTGGAGGACGGTGTAGTGAATCTCGACGCAATTTGAGTGTTCCTTCGTCATTAGGAGGCCGAGAACGATACAATTAACTATCTGTTTTGCGGCCGATTCGAAAAACTAGACTCACAGGAGAACGACCATGAGGTGCCCGAGGCAGCAATAGACCCTTGGAGACAAGTCGGCGCGAGGCCGATGTATTGCATCTCGACGCAATTTGAGTGTGCCATCGTCATTAGGAGGCCCTGAGCGTTACAATTAACTATCAGTTTCCCGTCGGATTCGAAATTCTAGACTCACTGGAGACGGACCACATGGAGCCCGAGGCAGCAATATCCCCTTGTAGACAAGTCGGCTGGATGTCGATGTATTGACTCTCGACGCAATTTGAGTGTTCCATCGTCATTAGGAGGCCCTGAACGTTACACTTCACTATCATTTTTGCGACGGATTCGAAAATGTAGACTCAAAGGAGAAGGATCATATGGTGCCCGAGACAGCAATATCCCCTTGGAGACAAGTCGGCTGGAGGTCGATGATTTGACTCTCTACGCAATATGAGTGATCCATCGTCATTAGGAGGCGCTGAAAGTCACAATTAACTATCATTTTTGCGTCGGATTCGAAAATCTAGACTCACAGGAGAACGACCGAAAGGTGACCGAGGCAGCAAAAGACCCTTGGAGACAAGTCGGCTGATATACGATGTATTGAATCTCGACGCTATTTTAGTGTTCCATCGTCATTAGGTGGCCCTGAACGTTACAATTAACTATCAGTTTCGCGTCGGATTCAAAAATCTAGACTCACGGGAGACGGACAATTTGGTGCCCGAGGCAGTCGGCTGATGGACGATGTATTGAATCTCGACGCAATTTGAGTGTTCCATCGTCATCAGGTGGCCCTGAGCGTTACAATTAACTATCAGTTTTGCGTCGCTTTCGAAAATCTAGACTCACAGGAGAACGATCATAAGGTGCCCGAGGCAGCAATAGACCCTTGGAGACAAGTCGGCACGAGGCCGATGTATTGAATCTCGATGCAATTTGAGTGTTCCATCGTCATTAGGAGGCCCTGAACGTTACAATTAACTATCTGTTTTGCGGCCGATTCGAAAATCTAGACTCTCAGGGAAACGACCATAAGGAGCCCGAGGCAGCAATAGACCCTTGGAGACAAGTCGGTTCGAGGCCGATGTATTTAATCTCGACGCAATTTGAGTGTTCCATCGTCATTAGGAGGCCCTGAACATAACAATTAACCATCTGTTTTGCGTCGGATTCTAAAATCTAGACTCACAGGGGAACGACCATAAGATGCCCGAGGCAGCAATAGACCGTTGGAGACAAATCGGCTGAATGCCGATATATTGAATCTCGCGCAATTTGAGTGTTCCATCGTCATTAGGAGGCCCTGAACGTTACAATTAACAATTTGTTTTGCGTCGTATTCGAAAATCTAGACTCACAGGAGACGGACCACATGGACCTAGAGGCAGCAATATCCCCTTGTAGACAAGTCGGCTGTAGGTCGATGTATTGACTCTCGACGCAATTTGAGTGTTCTATCGTCATTAGGAGGCGCTGAACGTTACAATTCACTATCATTTTAGCGTCGGATTCGAAAATCTAGACTCACAGGAGAAGCATCATATGGTGCCCGAGACAGCAAATTCCCCTTGGAGATAAGTCGGCTGGAGGCCGATGTATTGAATCTCGACGCAATTTAAGTGTTCCATCGTCATTAGGTGGCCCTGAACGTTACAATTAACTATCAGTTTCGCGTCGTATTCGAAAATCTAGACTCACAGGAGACGGACCACATGGAGCCCGAGCAGCAATATCCCCTTGTAGACAAGTCGGCTGGATGTCGATGTATTGACTCTCGACGTAATTTGAGTGTTCCATCGTCATTAGGAGTCCCTGAACGTTACAATTAACTATAATTTTTGCGACGGATTCGAAAATCTAGACTCACAGGAGAACGACCATAAGGTGCCCGAGGCAGCAATAGACCCTGATGTATTGAATCTCGACGCAATTTGAGTGTTCCATCGTCATTAGGAGGCCCTGAACGTTACAAGTAAGTAAAAGTTTTGAGTCGGATTCGAAAATCTAGACTCACAGGAGACGGACCATATGGTGCCCGAGGCAGCAATATCCCCTTGGAGACAAGTCGGGCTGGAGGACGACGTATTGAATGTCGACGCAATTTGAGTACTCTATCGTCATTAGGAGGCCCTGAACGTTACAATTAACTATCAGTTTCGCGTCGCATTCGAAAATCTAGACTCACAGGAGACGGAACACATGGTGCCCAAGGCAGAAATATCCCCTTGGAGACAAGTAGGCTGGAGGACGATGTATTGAATCTCGACGCAATTTGAGTGTTCCATCATCATTAGGAGGCTCTGAACGTCACATTTAGCAGTCCGTTTTGCGTCGGATTCGAATATCAGGACTTAGAGGAGATCGAAGATAAGGTGACCGAGGTAGCAGTAGACCCATGGAGACTAGTCGGCTGGAGGACGATGTATTGAGTCTCGACGCAATTTGAGTGTTCCATCGTCATTAGGAGGCCCTGAACGTTACAATTAACTATCAGTTTTGCGTCGGATTCGAAAATTTAGACTCAGAGGAGAACGACCATAAGGTGCCCGAGGCAGCAATAGACTGTTGGAGACAAGTCTTCTGAATGACGATGTATTGAATCTTGATGCAATTTGAGTGTTCCATCGTCATTAGGAGGCTCTGAACGTTTCAATGAGCAGTCCGTTTTGCGTCGGATTCCAATATCTGGACCTACAGGAGAAGGACCATATGGTGCCCGAGGCAGCAATATCCCCTTGAAGACAAGTCGGCTGGAGGACGATATATTGAAACTCGACGCAATTTTAGTGTTCCATCGTCATTTGGAGGCCATGAACGTTACAATTAACTATCAGTTTTGCGTCGCATTCGAAAATCTAGACTAACAGGAGGCGGACCATAAGGTTCCCGATGAAGCAATATCCCCTTGTAAACATGTCGGCTGGAAGACGATGTATTGAATCTCGACGCAATTTGAGTGTTCTATCGTCATTATGGGGCGCTGAACGTTACAATTAACAATACGTTATGCGTCGGATCCGAAAATCTGGGCTCACAGGAGAACGACCATCAGGTGCCCGAGGCAGCAAAAGATCCTTGGAGACAAGTCGGCTGGAGGACGACGTATTGAATCTCGACGCAATTTGAGTGTTCCTTCGACATTAGGAGGCCCTGAACGTTACAACTAACTATCATTTTTGCGTCGGATTCGAAAATCTAGACTCACAGGAGACGGAACACATGGCGCCCGAGGCAGCAATATCCCGTTAGAGACAAGTCGGCGGGAGGACGATGTAGTGGATCTCGACACAATTTGAGTGTTCCATCGTCATTAGGAGGCCCTGGACGTTACAATTAACTACAAGTTTTGCGTCGGAATCGATAATCTACTCACAGGAGACGGACCAATATGGTGCTTGAGGCAGCAATATCCCCTTGGAGACAAGTCGGCTGGAGGACGAAGTATTGAATCTCGACGCAATTTGAGTGTACCATCGTCATTAGGAGTACCTGAACGTTACAATTAGCTATCAGTTTCGCGTCGGATTCGAAAATCTAGACTCACAGGAGAACGACGATATGTGCCCGAGGCAGCAATATCCCCTTGGAGACAAGTCGGCTGGAGGACGACGTATTAAATCTCGACGCAATTTGAGTATTCTATCGTCATTAGGAGGCCCTGAACGTTACAGTTAACTATTAGTCTTGCGTCGGATTCGAAAATCTAGACTCACAGGGGAACGACGATGAGGTGCCCGAGGCAGCAATATCCCCTAGCACACAAGTCGGCTGGAGGACGATGTATGGAATCTCGACACAATTTGAGTGTTCCATCGTCATTAGGAGGCCATGAACGTTACAATTAACTTTCAGTTTGGCGTCGGATTCGAAAATCCAGACTCACAGGAGGCGGACCATAAGGTGCCCGAGGCAGCAATATCCCCTTGTGGACAAGTCGGCTGGAGGACGATGTATTGAATGTCGACGCAATTTGAGTGTTCTATCGTCATTAGGAGGCGCTGAACGTTACAATTAACTATCAGTTATGCGTCGGGTCCGAGAATCTAGACTCACATAAGAACGACCATAAGGTGCCCGAGGCAGCAATAGACGTTTGGAGACAAGTCGGCGGGAGGACGATGTATTGGATCTCGACGCAATTTGAGTGTTCCATCGTTATTAGGAGGCCCTGAACTACGCAATTTGAGGATTCCATCGTCAATAGGGGGCCCTTAACGTTACAATTAAATATTAGTTTTGCGTCTGGTTCGAAATTCTTGACTCACAGGAGAAGAGCTATATGGTGCCCCGAGGCAGCAATATCCCCTTGGAGACAAGTCGGCTGGAGGACGATGTATTGAAAGTCGACGCAATTAGAGTGTTCCATCATCATTAGGAGGCTGCGAACGTTACAATTAGCAGTCCGTTTTGCGTCGGATTCGAATATCTGGACTCACAGG